>NC_136506.1:49189501-49429501 GCF_053919585.1 Euprymna scolopes | reverse complement strand
TATATATATATATAGAGAGAGAGAGAGAGAGAGAGAGAGAGAGAGAGAGAGAGAGCCACGCAAAAGTATTGGATAATTTACATTTTTCTTCATAACTTTAGTTAGCGTTCAAGATTTTACCTAAAATTTGGTCAGTATATTCCTATTATTATTCTAAATTATATTTGGACTAGTAATTAAAAAATCAAAGTTTAGAAAGTTTGTATTTAAGGGAATATATGAATTAACAAACGCAAAAGTATTGAATACACTTTTTAAAAAATTATTTTTCTGGAATAAATTTAAATGTCTCTTGCTTAGCGTGTTGCAATAATGCAAACGAGTTATCACTGACCAATCAGAGAGCTTTATATTAAAATAATTTTATAAAATTCTTGCAGTTTGGGCTCACTCCTTCAAAGTAAACCAGTTTATTCATAAAAAAAATACCTAAAACTAAAGAGTTGTCAATAGACATTCGTCAAAAAATCATTAATAAGCACAAAGAAGGAAAAGGGTATCGAATAATATCAAGGGAACTTAATCTACCACTTAATACAGTTGGAAACGTTATTAGAAAGTTTAAACACCCTGGTGAAGCTGTTGTAAATCTTCCAAGATGTGGTTGGTCAAGGAAATTAAACAAAAAAAATCAAGGGGACAAGCAGAAAAGTACAAAAAAAAAACTTTTCTTACTCGTGGTGAAACTCAAACCGATCTCAGAGAAGCTGGGATTAATGCGAGCAAGGATACAATCAGTAAAGTTCTAAATCGTGCAAGTTTTGTATCAAGGTCCCCAAGAAAAGTTTCATTATTGAAGCTTAAACATGTCAGATCACGTTTGAATTATGTTAAAACATATGGGGAAGAACCCCAAGAATTTTGGAACAATGTAATCTGGTCAGATGAAACGAAAATCGAAATCTTTGGAAGAAACACAGAAACACATGTATGGCGTAAAAATGGCACCGTCTATAACAAAAAGAATACTATTTATACGGTAAAGTTTGGCGGTTGTTCGATTATAGTATGGGGGTGTTCATCCTAAGATACTCGTGAACAAGAAATCATCAATGGTAGAATGAATGGACGTATGTGCGGGGAGATTTTGGAGAAAAACCTCCGAAATCTTCTGATTTTTGGGGACATAATAGCAATTTCGTGTTTCAGCAGGTCAATGATCCCAAACATACTTCCAAACTAACTAAAGAATGGCTTATAAATAACGGAATTGACGTTTTTATTAGGCCAAGTCAGTCTCCAGACCCCAACCCAATTGAAAATTTGTGGAAAATATTGAAGATCAATGTTCACAAGAGGAATCTACAAAATATTCGACAACTAGAACAGTTCTGGAATGAAGAGTGGTGCAAAATATCTGCATATCGCTGCCAAAAACATGTGTGCAACTATAGGAAGCGATTGGAAACAGTTGAACGCAATAAAGACTATGCAACCAATCTATATATATATATATATAAATGTAAATGTTGGTTCGTTCGGAGTTAATTGTCTAAAAAACCACTGGACGGATGGCTTCCACGTTTTGGTATAATATGTTTACTATATCCATGTGTGTTTTTATATATTTCTTTTTAATTATAACATTATACTTAATTTTTCTATGATAAATAGCTGGATTTCTTTGTACCGAGAGGTCATTATTTTTATTTAGGGACAATTATTTATTACCGCTTCCTGTAACGTGACCAGTGTTACAATTTTAGCGGTTTTCCTGCTAGATCTGGAGATTTCGTTTATCATCTAGCGGGAAATTCAAGAAAATCTAGAGGTATTTGGCACCCAGACACCCGCATTAAATTGCTTGAAAATACTTTAAAACATAAAATAAACTCATTCATGTAAGTAAAAAAAAGTAGCATTTATTGCCTTTGGTAACAATTATTTATTGATTATTTGTTTTGTTTTTCACCTTTTTTTCGACTAACCATTCTTAAATCTCACTATAAAATCGAATTTTCCAAGTACATTTTAGGTAGGAGGGGGCATTCCAATCTCCCCGAAGGGGTTTGTATTACTGTACACGGGTTTGTATTACTGTACACATAGATTCGAACAAGTTGTCAAAAAACAAATATATAACAAATAAATCTTATCAAAGGCAAGATAAGTTACTTTTCAGCCAAACTTTCTCCTGATCTCGCGGGTTTTTTTTTAAATCTCAGTTGACAACATTGCATCACTAAAAAAACACCACAGGCTTAATGTAAACAGAATGTGTTTACAATATCGGTACATTTTCAATGGGTTTATTGATAATGTAACCATGTGATTGAACTTTAATTTAAATTAACCACACGTGGTCGAAAAATGAATGCCGACGCTCAAAGTGTATACACATTTTGATTCCTCCCTTTACTTAAAAATTCACCAAAAATCAGGAAATTAACGAATTTTAATGAAAATTGCAGTATTTTTCAAATAATGATCGCAGAATATAATGAACTAATTATTTTTACTTAACTCTTGGTGAAAATGTTTTATTTTGTTTAAACAAAAAATACCTTTACTAAAGTTATGGCTTTCAGTAGTAAATAAAAAACGCAAGAATTTATTTTTTGCTTTTTTTAATGCATCGTAATTTGTAACAATAAAAAATAATTTTTACAGTAACATTACGAAAAAAGCCCCTAAAGTCCGTATTAATGTATTCGATATAACTCGAAGAAAAATGAATTATCGGATACTATTAAGGAAATTAAATATTCAATTAGATTCCTATTTCAGTCACCTAAATTATTTAGGGTGAAATGTGTTTAGGAATTTATAGCCAAACCTAAATATTTTTTTTGGTAAATATCCAGATACGCTACTACAGAACACCGACCACTCTAATTTGTTTGGGGGTGGATGTGATGTTGGGGCGCACGCACGCCAACATCATATCCGCTCCCCCCACCCCCCGCTCGCGCCCCCAGTGTACAAAGTAAAATCTTCGGAAAATGTTAAATGGTGTTCTAATTGGTAAATGTCGGTGCGTTACTTACGGAAAATTTGAAAATTCGATGTTCCAGGTAAAAAAAAACACAGATAAATTACCCCCCCACTCCAACTTGGTGTGCTTTCCTTTTCTTATTTTATTTCTTTTTCAGCTAATTTTAAATTTTCCACCCAAAAAGCGCTATAATGTATTTTTGAAAATTAGAAAATTCTATGTCCTGGAAAAAAAAATCCCCTCCCCCAACATAGTTTGCTTGGTGAAGCCGTCGTTTATGCTACAGCGTGCATGCGCGTAGCATAAACGGATGCTGCAAAATGGTGGAAAGAAGTTCGTGGGTTCAGGGGTAAATACCATGCAAACGGTAAATTTGACCCAAGTTTGACTATCAGATTCGTTGTCAGCGACCTCAATTACCTACAAAAAAACAAATTAGAGTGGTCGGTGTTCTGTAGTAGCGTAGCTGGATATTTACCCTTTTTTTTTCTTGCTTAAAAAAATAGCATTAATACAGTAAGTTAGGTAAACTGACTTTTTCGTTTAAAAATGGAATTATTTCCCTTTCGTTATTAACTTTTAAAAAAAAATTTTTTTTTTTTTTTAATAAATATTTTGTGGGGTTTGTACACATAGATTCGAAAAAGTTGTCCAAAAAGAAATATATAACAAATAAATGTTAACAAAGGCAAGATAAGTTACTTTTCTACCAAACTGGATATATTTTTCGTATTTTTATTCAATGTAACATGTTTATTCAGCTCGAAAACCATACAGTGTTTACCGATTTATTGGAACATTCAAGAAGGCGTCTGATTCTCCCTTTAACACGGTAAGTGTGGGAAAAGATGTTATAAATAAAAAAACGGATAAAATACTGTTAAAAACTCGCTCAATATATGTTACCGTGACATAGGTTGACATATATTCGGCGGGGTTTTAATAGTATTTTGTATAGCTTTTTATTTATAACACCTTTTTCCATACTTACGGTGTTAAAGAGGGTGTGAGACGCCATCTTGAATTTTCGAATACATCGGTAAACACTGTATGTTTTTCGAGCTGAATAAATATGTTACATTGAATAAAAACACAAAAAATATATCCAGTTTGGCAGAAAAGTAACTTATCTTGCCTTTGATAACATTTATTTGTTATATATTTGTTTTTTGACAACTTTTTCGAATCTATGTGTACAGTAATACAAACACCCATTTTGTGTTTTATATACATAAAGTACAATTGTTGAATGTTACTGTTTTGATTATATTCGTTTGGGGGGGGCCATTTAAAAAATTAAGAAAGATTAAAATGAAGCGAAATTTAAGTTTCCGTTCCATTTTTACAACAACCGTAAAACAGTGCATACTCAGCAAGTTTTATCGTAATTTATAAGCATATTGAAACACTAAATCAACATTTTATTTATTTTTTTGCATAATTAATGATGGAAGTATTTTTCTGTTTATTTTCTTAGCATCTGTTAAAAAAATAAATAATTTGTACATTCTCTTGAAAAAAAGAATCAAACTTTTCTCTACTTTCACATGTGTTCCATTTTAACAAACTGAGCCACGGCAACGCGTGGCCGGGTACAGCTAGTATATTTATATTTTTACTTGTAATTACTACCTCACATATTAGTTAGAATAGTAATAAGAATATACTGAATTAAATTTTAGGTAAAATCTTCAACCCTAATTAAAGTTATGAAGAAAAATGTAATGTATCCAATACTTTTGCTTGGCACTATATATATATATATATATATATATATATATATATATATATATATGTGTGTGTGTGTGTGTGATATATATATATATATATATATATATATATATATTCAGTAGAAATGGTAATTCATAAAAACTGAAGAAAGTGCTCAATATTGTTGTAGAGCAGATATGCGTTTTATTTTTTATTACCGACGACCAAAAAAACGGACGGGTAGCTGAAACAATAATGTAACTTAATAGAAAGATACGGTAATAAAAAATAAAACGTATATATATATATATATATATATATATATATATATATATATATATATATATATAGGTCATTGTTTATAGTGGAGATCCGAACCTATATCTATATAAGGAGGTCATTATTATCCACTCGATTGTGTTCTTCAATTTGCCTATCTGGAAAAATAATGAAATAGAGTTTTTTGTGTAAAAAATGTAGGATGTGGAAATTTTAAATAACCACATGAGAATCCAAACAAAATAGTTTAGAAGAAGGCTGTTATGTTACAAAACTTTTTTTCAATTACGTGTATTTCTCTTTAAAATAGTATTCACGATTCTGTTTAAATCATTATGAAACTATTAAACTCGACTTGTTTTTTTTTCATGGGGTCAAATTTTAATGAGCATTGCATCTTTAGGGCATCATTATGACGATTGCACATGACAACTCAAATTTAATCTATTTTTTTCTTATTTCCAGGAGGCTAAAACAATACATCTGGTTTCAATATATATAAATGCAGCGTCCGTTTTAATGTTGGCCCCATCGATTGGAATCTTTCTTGCTTTCAAGTAAGTGACATTTCTATGCAATAAAGTAGGGTTTAATCGAACATAAAATGCAACAAATTTCTTCCATTAATCAAATATATAGTAACGAGTTATTTTCTTTTAAATAAAGAAAAAAACATTTTTATAATTCTAAATGCACTGTTTCCTAGTTTTCTCAGAGTCGAATAGAAGTTAACTTTCTAAAACATACAGTCGTTATCATATTTATTGGCACGATCCAATAAAAACCTCATTTTGTCTTACAAATCCTCCAGAAAAAGTAAATCACAAAGTATAATATATAATTTGAACTGCTCTTTTCAACTAAATCGAATTTCAAAAAATATGAATAATAAAGAAATTACAAACGGTATTTCAAAATTCCCTTGATCAAATCTATTGGCGCCGTAATTATAATGACCTTTATATGGCCTTTAACCTTTATTACTTGCTGTAGTCGTTTATTATAGTTTTCCACAAACTTGTAGCATTCTTCAGCAGTAAATTTATCCCATTCCTCCTGACAATAATCCTCTGACTGAGCGAGATTCTTAGGCTTCCTCTCCATTACCCTCAATTTTAAAATCCTCCACAAATTTTCAATGGGGTTGAGGTCAGGGCTTTGGGATGGTCACTCCAAAACATTGATGTTGTTGTCCTCAAGTCATTTCTTAGTCAGATTAGCCGAGTGCTTTGGATCATTCTCTTGCATGAAGCACCAACATCGATTAAGTGACAGCTCTCTAGCAGAGTCCTTCAGGTTTTCATTCAGGATTTTAACATAATCCTCATTTTTCATGATGCCTGTGACCTTAACAAGTTTTCCTGTCTCCGCCGTGCTTCACAGTTGGTATGGTGTTCGCCAGATTTCCTGTAAACAGAAGAAACACTAAAATGGCGAATTAACTCAAATTTCGCTTCGTCGGACCAGATAACATGTTTCCAGAAGGCAGCATCTTTATCAATATGGCGCTTTGCGAACTCTAGCCTTGCTTTCAGATGCACAGGTTTCAATAAGGGAGTCTTCCTCGGACGACATGCTTTCAAACCGGCTCTCTTCAAAACTCTACTAACTATGTGTCGAGGCACGTTCACTCCAGAGCTTCTTTATTCATCTACAATCTCCCCAGCAGTGATCTTTGGGTTTTGGTTGACACGTCAAACTATTTTTCGCTTTGTTCTCGCGGACAGTAGCCTTTTTCTATCCCGACCTTCCAAATTCATAACGTGACCTTGTGATTTGAACTTCTTTACGATGGATCGAACGGTGGATTTGGAAATGTTTAGCTTTTTGGAAATCTTATCATATCCCTCCCGTTAGGAATTACACGCTATCACACTCTTCTTGGGGGTCTTCGCTGTGTTCCTTAGTCTTAACTATAACGAAAATTCCTTGATTTAAATTTTCAAATCAATATATATATATATATATATATATATATATATATATATATATATATATATATATATATATATATAAAATATATTTTGCAAAAGAGATCTATGGAAGCAATTCTTAAACTATATATGAATAGAATATTCTGTAAAGGATTATCAGTTAGATGGAAAAATAGATATGCACATTAGAAAAGGATAAAATTGTTGTCAAACTGTACATTGATATGGAAAATATTTAAAAATACCTTAACAAATAATAACTATATTGATCATTTTAAAACATCTTATTACCTGTTTTACTTATGGAAAATAAGTTTTTTTAAAGGTTTGGAAATTTATTTAAGCATGTAGAAGCAATAGTTAGTGAATTTCCTAATAAATCATCTCCAAGACTTTCTAAGTCATCTCAGATAAAATTGGTTTCCTATTCCCTCTGATTCTCTTCTTCAAATCCTGAAAGTTTAGAGATGATGTCAGAAAAAATTCTGATAATTTCTTTCATGAGGAAAGTCACAAAAGCATAAATATAGTGGTTTTACCGATTATCTTACGTTTTCGCTTAAAGAGATGCCACTTTCAGGAAACGTTTTTATATAATCCGCCGCCATTGACATGAAAAGTTGGCATTACATAGAAAAATGTATAAGCATTGATGAATAAAGTAAATATGACAGTCTAGCCGACAGATCGAATTACGCTTTCGCCACCACAGCCTCATGTTTACGTCAATCCAAATTTGGGGAAAGTTATCCTGTAATTAATAAAAAAATTTCATGAAAAGCAAAAATCGATTAAAACAGTCTGCAAATATAAAAGATTACACGTATATATACATATGCATAGTGTAATTTACAGGCGGCAAACTTTAAAATTTCTATAATTATTATTGATTATATGATGTACACTTTGGTTTGGCAAATCATCATTTGATTTCAGCAGAACGGAACCAGATGCGACACAGCAGAGATCAATTTACTGAGAGAAACACCTAACGAACGAATGACTGTACGAAATGAACCTGTAAACTGGCCAATTCGTTTGTGCTATTAAACACCGTTATGTTCTTTAATGATATGTAAAGTTGGGTGTCTATGCTAATAAAAAGGGTACAATAGACTACTTGGAAGACAACATTCGACGCCGCGTTTGTGCCGAAATACAACCTAATTTAATGCGAGGAATTCTGAAAATAGGACATCTAGTTGCCGCTATGTGCAGGTCAGTCGCAGGGACCTATGCCCGAAATTGTATCTTAATTATAAATGCCAAAGATTAATTATAAGATTAAACGATATATTTCTATAATAAATACAAAAATTGTGATTTATTTTAATTTTATTTCGCCGCTTCTAAAAACAACATTATATATATATATATATATATATATATATATATATATATATATATATATATTCATAAAGCGAAAAAAGTGACTCCTCCCTGTAGAAATGCCCACTTGAGGGTTAAGAAATGACTGTTTTTACGCAATTGTTTCGGTATTTGTCGTCTGAAGGGTCAAGCTTAAAAACGATACTGATCTTCTGAAAATCCGACGTCTCTGCTGAAAGTTTTAGGCAGACATACAAACATACATACATACATTTATATACTTTTAGCTGAAATTTTCGACCCAAACCAATTAAAAAGCTTGCCCTATCTCTGAACACCATCTATGTAAAATTTCAAATGTTTAGACGAGCAATTGAGAATTTGTTTTAGAGATCGCAGAGGTCAATTTTTTTTTAATTTGACCCCTATTATGACCCCTTAACATTTATTGTTTTGGGCTCAAATCAAGTTATTACGTTAGATCCATGTCCAAGGAACCTATATCTAAAATTTCAAGTGTTTAGACCGAAAATTGTCGGAGGAGTTTGGTAGACTTCTCAAAGGTCAAAGATTTGAACTTTGACCCCTTAAACGCCAAAGTTCTGGCCGAAAACCGATCACAAATATTTTCCCAAATCTCAATACCCTGTATATCAAATTTCGAGTATGTAGACTAAAAGTTGACGGAGTAATTTTGTAGGGAAATGTACACAGACAGACAGACAGACAGACACCATCACTTTGATAGGTATATAGATTACTAGCATTTCAGCCCGGCGTTGCCCGGGTGTTTGGAGGTGTATGTTGAGAAAAAAAAAAGAAAAAGAAAAAGCGGTCAATTTTTTAAAACTTTGACCCCTATTATGTCCCCTTAACATTTATTGTTTTGGACTCAAATCAAGTTATTAAGTTATATCCATGTCCAAAGAACCTATATCTAAAATTTCAAGTGTTTAGACCCACAATTGGCGGAGGAGTTTGGTAGAATTCTCAAAGGTCAAATCGTTGAACTTTGACCCCTTGCTCGGGTGTTTGGAGGTGTATGCTGTGCAAAAAAATCAAAAAATCAAAAAAATGGTTAATTTTTTAAAACTTTGACCCCTACTTGGACCCCTTAACATTTATAGTTTCGGGCTCAAATCACTTTATTAAGTTAGATCCTAGTTCAAGGAACCTATATCTAAAATTTCAAGTGTCTAGACCCAAAATTGTCGGAGGAGTTTGGTAGAGTTCTTAAAGGTCAAATCGTTGAAATTTGACCTCTTAACAGCCAAATTTCTGGCTGACACCCGTCACATCGATTTTCCCAAATCTCAGTACCCGGTATTTCAAATTTCGAGTCTATAGACTAAAAATTGACAGAGTTATTGCGTAGGGAAATGTACACAGACAGACACACACACACACACACACACACAGACAGACAGACACGTTCACTTTTATAGATATATACATAGATAGATTATAATTATTTTGAAAGTAATATTTTTAAGTTCACATTTCACGGATTTCTACTAATCTACAATCTAGTATTCTACAATCTAGAATTAACAAACATTTCCCGAACTAGTCATATAGTCAAGTATATTTTTTACAATAAGTAGATCCTAATTACCCTTATCATTAGATTAAAAAGTTTCCTAATCACATAATAGTATGTTCTTAAAATTATCTAATTTTTATTTTACTTTTACTAAATAGACATAATATTAAACATTACACTTACCTCTTATTTACCTGATTTATTGACTGATATTAATTAAGTGATTGATTTTGTGCTACAAAACAGATTCTGTAAGGAATTGTAAATGTCAACTGAATTAAAGGAATAAATTGTAAGATGGTAAACATTATATGTACATGTGCGTGTATGAGAGAGAAAGTGTTTCTGCGTATATGTGTGAGCACGTGCGTATGTGTCTATAATTTGATTTGCATATACAAGTAAAATGAAAATCTAGCGATTTGATATCTATATCTAATAGGGTTACGTGTGTGTTAGTTTTGTGTGTCACGCTTACATCCGAGTGACTGCCCTTTAATTGTTACTAGCGAAGGGTACCCGGCGTTGCCCAGGTATTTGATGGTGTGTGTGGTGTTAAATAAAAAGAAACCGGAGGGGTAGGATCGAAGCCGAAGCCCTGAGGCGAAGTATTGTTATAAGTGAATAAGTGAAAGATGTTTGAAAGTCGTCGAGCGTTACGACGACGACGATGACGATGTAAGCATTGTTATAAGCGAAGTAAGAAAAGAAAACAACGTTTTAATTAAACGGGGGAGGGGGGGTAATCAAAACATTGAAAAAAAACACACAAAAAAACTAACGTATGGCAAACGAACGATGAAAACAGAAAAAGAACACGTGGCTTAAATAAGCCTGTTTCGATATTAAAATTTTAAAAATCGGTGGGTACCCGGGTGTTTTGGGGTGTCGCTAAGAATAAGCGAAGTAAAAAAAAAAATAACAGGAAAACGAAGGTTACGTGAAAGATGGCTTAAATAATACAGGGTTCAACATTTAAATTTTAAAAATCGAAAAAAAAATCTCACACCACGATTCGAACCAAAAACTTCTGGACAATGAACCAAGGCCTTAACTACCTGAGCTAAAGCGACGTATACGAAATTTGTTCGGTTTTTCACCTATTTAAAGTAAATCAGGTCACGACGTCATTGTTGTTGAACCCCTTGTCGTTGTTGATCCCCCCCCGTCGAAAATTGTCGATTTCGGGGTGAAAAAATTAACGTTTCTCTCTCTCTCTCTCTCTCTCTCTCTCTCTCTCTCTCTCTCTCTCTGTTTTTGCGTCTCTCTCTCTGTTTGCGTCTCTCTCTGTTTGCGTCTCTCTCTCTCTCTCACACTTCGTCTTCCTTACTCTAAAGAGTGTTACTAAAAAGAAAATGGCGTCTGGCTGTTTTTTTTTTTTTTTTGTAAAAACTTCGACCGTTAATATTTTTTGTAAGCGTATTTTTTTTACTTAACATTTTTGGCTTGTTATTTTTCGTTTAACTATTTTTAACGTGCTAATAACTTTGGTAACGTTGTCATAGCGTAGAAGTCCATAGTTTAGCTTGTGTGAGAGTTAAAAAATCTTTTACCGATAACAACAATGCTTTTAAATTCAGACTGTCATTACAGCTTGCTGACGTCAAGATCACGTGACATGACTCGGCGGGTTTTAAATACAAGTTGACCCAAAATAAACGGCCCCGTGTACACTTTATGTAGAAGAGTTGGCGCCCGTATTTTTGGGGGCAATTATAAATCGATTTAAAAATATGTAATGTTTAACATTAAAATGTCACTTTTGGCCCCCCCCTGCAGAAAATCGATCAGTTGACGCACTTCTGATGGTCCTTTTGGGCCAATTTTTCGATCTTTGTCGTCCGGAGGGTGGGACTTTCATACGAAACCAAGTTTTTGAATTTTTGTTCCGTCGGTCAAAAGTTTTTAGCAGACACATAAACATACATACATACATACATACATTCTCGCTTTTATATATATAGATGGACTTCCATTTTTTTAAATAAATCATTTTGCCAAGAATTATTCATAAAGTTTCATTTTGATTATAACTGATGGCACTCCAGTAATCTATTTTTTAATAAATAATTTTATAAAGAATTCTTCATGAGTTTTGGTTTCGGTTTCGATTATAGCTGAAGTAACCCAAGTAATATATATGGAAATAGACAGATCCCAGTAATTAAAGGAAAAAATTAAATAAGATTGAAAACAATATCCATTAAAGGAAAAGTCTAGAATTGAACCCAGTATTCAAGAGTTGAAAAGAATACATATTGCAATTTGGATGCAGTCCTAGGAATGTGAAGTATTGCCCATTGTGTTGGAATAATGATACAACTAGAGGTCAGAGTTGGGACAATGGAAATCAATTTAGGAATTTTCTTTGTGTTGTCAAAAAAAAACGCGTTGGAGACATATGTAATATTGGTAAAACCCACATGAAAAAATATTCACGTGTCTGACCACGTTGTGACGTCAAAAAAAGATAGATTATAATATATTCAGAAGTAAAGAATCAGTCAGAGAGAAAGAAGTCCGAAGGGATTTAGAGTTGAGTTGATAGTTAGAGTTGGAAGAGTGAGATAGCGGAACTCCTTTCGGAAGCGAACCAGAAAGGGAGGCAAGACAATGTAATTCTGCAAGGCAATCGAATTCCTGATCATCTCATCCAGGTGGAATAATAAATATCGTCATGTAATTTGCAAACCTTTGTCTTCGTCATCATTTCGATTGAAAGGCTAATGTGTTTTTGTGATTCATCTCGTAAACGTGCATTGTATGAAATCCCCTTCCAAAATGTAAACGGTATTCCCT
This sequence comes from Euprymna scolopes, assembly GCF_053919585.1. NCBI lineage: Eukaryota > Metazoa > Mollusca > Cephalopoda > Sepiida > Sepiolidae > Euprymna > Euprymna scolopes. The sequence continues at coordinate 49,416,972 of NC_136506.1, read as the reverse complement.
CATAAATAATGTGTTCCCCCCTTCTCCGTGTAAAAAGAACTGTCCACTTTACATCTCAGCCTAAATATGAAGCTTAAATGTTTCATCCTTCCGTTATATGTCTTGTTCTCGTCATGAGTCTCCCCCACCACATAACATATGTATTTTTTTGCATTAGTTTTGGTTTCAGTTTCGATTTAAGCTGGTGCACCCAAGTCATACGATTTTTTTTTAATATCATATTTAAGCGTACTATTTGACTGGGCTACGCCGGACGTCCCTACTCCCGGTTAGATAACTACTTTTGCAGTTTAAACAAAAGATTTACAGTAATAATATCAGAGCGTCTCCATTTACGCTGAACATCTACAAAGTGGCACCATCAATGAATGAGTTCCCTGTGGAATTTCCACCGGTCCCGCTAGTTATTAATAACTAATCTTGCGAATTAAATAAACGACTTGCTCAACCGATTCACTGCGTAAAGAGCAAACATTATTCGATGTTAGAAAAAAAAACAATCCCAGAGAACAAATAATTGAATGAAAACTATTTTCTGAAATATGCATGAAACAACGTCGTTTTATGAATTGTTTGATGTCCTATTATTTCCACCAGGAATAACTCCAAAGAACATTTCTATATTTGGTGTAAACGTTTCAGAATATTCAAATGATTATTTCCTTCCATTAATAGAACTCATTAACGAAATTTTATTATGAATGTCAATTTTTTGTGAAGAGAAACAATAAAACCAAACATTATTGACATAGTTTTAAGACACTTTCTGAACTCGTGTGTAGTCTTCCGATATTCAAGCTAGCAAGTATTTTTATGAATATTTGTGTACTTATTTGAGTTGAATAATTTCGATGTTCAATAAACGGTTACTCACAAAGAATAGTTTGTCTTAGTTCACCCTTCTGCTTAGTAAGTAATAATTTTGTCTAGTCTAATAACACGTATTATGAAAGTGATAGGATAGGGGTCGTAGAATTTTATGTATCCATAAGTTAAAATGGAAACAACATGGAGCATCTCAAATATATGAGGAGGAAGTAATTCAGTCGAGGGGGGAATTATGCATTTAAAATCTTCATTAAATTTCGATTCAACTCATATGCATTACTTCTAATTTGGCCTTGAAATAATAAATATTATTCAACTAATCATCATTTCTTTATAACGTTTTGTTTCGCTCACAAATATAAATAGAAACCATTATCAGTTGACTATAGTAGTCTTCTAAAGATTCTAGAATTCACGTCTTCTAATACACACTATCGAAACTCAGATTTCCTTCTACACACGAGATTGCCGACGTGTGGCTTGACAAACTTTATAAGACTGGTGAAATGAAGGTGTACGGCACTACAAGCGATTAACTCATTAAGTACAGTATTTTTCAAACCTTCGAATTCAAATTCAATATTATTATATTTCTACTTATATATAAAATCACTTTGTGTGTGAAGTAGTTCCCTGTGGACTCAAAAATGGTGGACATATTTTTTTGCTTAATTTAAGACAAATATACTTTATGTTTCTACGAATATTCTTAGAAATGATTTGTATCGGCATGCCTCTGATAAGTATCGGAAATCATTAGTCGACAAATAAAAAAATCAAATAAAAGAAAGAATAGTCAGATTTTGAACAAAGTTGATACATTATAAAGCCTAACATTACAATTCCATTTGAGAACTTTTATAACTACACAAGAACAAGTAGAAAGACCCAGCGTATAAAATCAACATTAGCTTTTTGATAAGACAGGAGTGCGTTCCTATTTAGATCACAACTGAACCATGATATTGAGTTTTGCATTTAAAACTGTAATTTAAACAAATGTATGAAATAATTTTATAAAATAAACAGTAGATTCTCTACGATGCAACGAATACTGCAATGTATTATTAACTAAGTTTCTTTACGATGCATCGCAGTGGAGGGGGGCAATTAGAGCAGGCAATCAATCGATTTGATTAAAAATCGGCAATTTTACCGATTTCGATGAGAACAAAAGTATAGCGATGAATATTTGTAGATTCTCATACAATTCCGGACACCGTCGAGTCTCCCTGCTAGTAAGCACTGAACACGTACACGATAACTTTTTCTCTCTCTTTTTTTCTCATAAATATAATATATATATATATATATATATATATATATATATATAAATGTTTAGAGGTACAGAATTTAAATACAGTTTTAAATATAATTTACGACGACACTTTTGCTTTTTTTCTATCGCAAAGTGAAGCGTCAATATTTTTTGATAAGTTGAATTCTTTGCATGGAGCTCTAAAGTTCACTATAGAAAGTGAGAAGGAAATTCCCCGTGAATTGGGGAAAAGAGTAACAGACTTTCCAAACAGATTCGCAGAAGTATTTATGACTGTTTTTATTCTGTGTCCTAGCGTTTGGTATATACTACGAGACCTGCAGTTCCTTCTTTTCGCAAGGATAGTTTGCCTTACATCCAAAATAGCAATATTTTATATCCATTCAAATGCCAGTGCGATGCTGGTTATGTTGGGCGAACATCCTTGCATCTTTTGACTCGTATAAACCAGCATGTTCCATCTAAGATCAGACAAGGGAGGATGGAGTCTGGTAGTCTCCCTCCTTCTTCACCCTTGGACTCTGCTATTGGCCAGCATTTGGTTGACAACCCGTGCTGTGCCGATAGATATAAAATTGAATGGTTCGAGGTGTTACATAGAGTGGACTCCAGAAACCATTTAAAGATTTTGGAGTCTGTCTCTATTGCGGTGCGGAAACCTTTGTGCCGGCAGAAAGAAACATCTAAGCCATTGTTTCTCTTTGGGGAACTGTGAATCTTTTCTCCCGTTTTTCCCCTCGTTGTGCCATTATTTTAATCGTTTTTTTAAACGATAATAAACTGAATTTTAGTGTCCCCGTAATTTTTGGCACATTCAATAGTTCCCCCATCAGAACTCTTTACTTTCGAGATAGTATTATTATTATTTTTACGCTATCGATTTTCTCCTGATGAGCTGAAAGAGCGCGCGAGAGACTTCCGCCCATTATATATATATATATATATATATATATATATATATATATATATATATAATCAATTAATCTATGATTTCTATTACTATTCCTTATATACATTTTTGCAAAATACTCTCACATAGAATATACACTTTACATTGTGTGTGTATTTTCCACTTAGTTTATTCACATACTATTATGATTGTTACTAACTGTTGTGACGAAATTACTTGTGTTACTTACGAATGAACTGATACATATACAAAAAAATATTAGAAAACAAGGCCTTAATGTCGGGTCTGGATCCGGTTAACTATAAGATCTTATTCGTTGGCTAGACTCTTTTTGTATGTTGTTGTTGTTAATATATTTTTCTAGTCTATTTCTGCGTTATATTTTCTTTGTAATCCTTAATCAGGTTTATAGCACTGGCGAACGAAGATTTGAGAGAACGTGCTTATGAAAATTCGGTGTGATACTGACGAAAAAGTTTTCGAAATTAATTTGCTGTAATGCTAGCAAACGAAGAATGAGCACGTCTATAATATTTGGCGACTAATTGCAAACTTAAAGTGGAGGAAAACAGTCTTTTTTCAACCATAACATTGACTTACAAGAAACCAAAACGTATTTTTTCCTGAGTAGATCTTTCGCGATAATGAATTAAAAATTTCTTACCGTGTCTAAAATACTGACAAAAAAACAAAAAAAAAAACGAAAAAACATCGCCTTATTCACACAGAAAAAGATTAACTTCTGAATAATAAAACAACGGGTCGGAACAAAGTCAATATTCGCAAACTATTGGGAATAGATGATAAAGAATATTTTCTTCTTTTTCTCGCTTATTGAAAACGTTCAACAAGTTTTTCACTAATTAAAGAGAAAAAGAAGTTCCTTTTTTTCATTTTCTTCTCTGTTTGAAGCAACTGTTTTGGAGGAAAGGTATTATTTTTAAGGGATTAAAAATAAAACATGGAAACTAAACTAAATACAAGGTTTTTAGTGCTAACTAGGGGAAACGAGTTATTGTCTCCCTAGTTCTAACCAGTTAAATCATCGTCAGATGCAAACACGGTTATCAAAAAAATCCGTACATTCTTTATCTTTACCAATCATACAAAAGATGGATATGCATGACACAGTTGGTAAATCTACAGATGCAACAGCATGAAAAACCATAACAACTACGTGAACAATTATCTGATCTTTCGCAAGTCATATATAAAACAATGCGCATGCGGATAAGGATAAAACATTTTCATAAGATTCAATAATGTAAGTCGTTCGTGGCATACTACAGCAGAGAGAAGAATTCTTTAACCAAAGTTATAACATTAAGTCACTAAGATTTTCACACAGGCTATCAAGGATTTCTCTTTGAGAACAATCTGTGATTTTCCCTGGATTCTGAGGGAAAACAAGTTTTTTTCAGATGTCCCGTGCTCTCCACCTCTTTCACTACCCTTTACAAACTATTTTGCCTCATCGCAACAGTTATTTACCACTAATTGTTTTGTTGGCAAAGACCATTCTCCTTCACTGGAATTTGGGTGACATTAAGCTGCCCTAAGGTTCCAGTTCTTTTTGCACTCATCCAGTGAAGGTCATAAAAATATATTACACGTAATCTATATATATGTATGTATACATGCATACACACATACACATATTTATGTTTATCTATGCATATATATACATTTAAAATACAATTTTAACATTTAACATCTCATGTATATATATATACATATATGTATATATATACACACATATATATATATATATATATATATATATATATATATATATATATATATACATATACAGGCGGCAAAAAGGAAGTCCGCAGCTGTAATTTATTCAAAAGCTACAGATGTAAGCTAAATGTAATGCAACTGTTTAAACAGCTTATACCCATTTGATTCGCCTTTTATTCCTCTATAATTTACCTGTCCGTGTTTGACTTTTAATTGAAATATTCTAGTGTTCACGTCAATTTAAAAAATTACTTCAAATTGAGAAAGTCCGCACAATGGAAAATTGTTATTTAAACGTAACTTTAGGATATTAATCCAACACAAATACAACAGGAACACTATGAACTAGGTAATATTCAGCAGCATAGCCCTTCTGCAATTTGACAGCCTGCAATCGTTTGTGAATTCCTTGAATTACACTGCAGCAATACTCCGGGGAAAGGGTACCCACTTTTATTTAATTTTTGTCCACAGTTCTTACAAATTTGAAATTGTATCATTGCGTAACTGATGCTTGATGTAATGCCATACGTTTTCGATAGGATTGAGGTCTGGAGATTGTGAAGCCAATCCAAACACGATATATTATGCTCTTCCAGGAACCCTTTGACATTGCCAGCTGTGTGGATGGGAGAATTATTCTGCATGAAGATGGGATTATCATCCAAATTCCGACCAAAGTAGGGTAGAAAATGCTTAGTCAACATATTAATGTACTTGGTCGAATCAATTCGACCTTGCAAGCAAACTATAGATCCTGGACACTTGGTACTAATAATGCCACACACCAAAACTGAACCTCCACTACCTTGCAGCGTTGAAACTGAGCGCCTAGGATTAAATTCTTCGTTTTTCCTCCGACGGACGTACTGCCTACCATCACTGCCTAGCTTATTGAACTTGCTTTCGTGGCTAAAACGCACTTTTGACCAATATGAAGAGTCATGATCTTCACTGCCTCTGACGAATCCAGACAGCGCTTTCTGTTCTTTACAGAAATCATTGACTTGCATCTTGCTACATATCCTCGCAAATTAAATTCCTTTAATCTGTTCTTGACAGTAGAAAGAGAGCGCTTTTTAACAAGATTGCAGCGTTGTTGGATTTGGGGAGCCGTTTCAAATCTGTTTCTTCGGCTGCGGATCTTGATAGCATTGCCTTCCCTGTTAAAAGTAACTCTAGTTCGACCAGATTTAGGAGTATCACGAACACTGCCGGTGTTTTGGTGTTTTGCACAGTTTTTCGTACCGTTTTCTCCTCACATTTCAATCTGCGGCCGATTTCTCGCTCGATGGATAAACCAGAAAGGATGGGAATAATGAGCTCCTGTTTGCATATGGACTTACTGTTACGTTGTATAAACTAGAACAACAACAATTACGATTAGAGATGCTTTGTAGCCTGTTACTGGATATTTTAAACTTATTCAGGGGCGATAATTGAAGCTGGTTTTAAGCGAATTTGTTACTGCGGACTTTCATTTTGCCTCCTCAATTTGAAGTTATTTTGTTTTAATTGCCGTGTACACTAGAATATTTCAATTAAAAGTCAAATATCAACTGGTAAAATTATAAAGGAATAAAAGGCGAATCAAACGAGATATAGGTTGTTCAAACAGTTACATTAAATTTAGCTTAAATTTGTAGTTTTTGAAAAATTACAAGTGCGGACGTTCTTTTTGTCGGCACGATATATATATATATATATATATATATATATATATATATATATGTATATATATATATGTATATATATATATATGTAAAACGATTGATAATTGTTTTTCCTTTTGAGACTGATTTTTGATTCACAATTCTCAATCGTTTTACTCAATATTAAGATAGCTCTAGAATACCTATACCTATTGAGCTTATTATATATCTACAATACAATGAGCACTGCTTCTTTTAAAAGTATTAATACATTTACTAATACATTAAAATAAATTCTGCTCTTTAGACGCTAGGTCTAAATTCCTCTATAAAATATAATGTATATATATATATATGTGTGTGTGTGTGCGTTTTTTTGTGTGTGTGTGTGTTTTTGTGTGTATGTGTGTGTGTGTGTGTGAGATTTACTAGCAGTCTCAACACTATGCTTCTATATTTGCTATTATACTATGCATCTTATCGGCTTGGGAAATCTAAAATTCATCCTTTACCATAAATATCAAAGCATAAATAAAAACGTTCCTTGATGAATAATTGTAGTTCTTTCGCCGACATTCTTACAAATTCATAAAAGCCCAAAGGCAAATCTACGCACTTTCATGCTGCATCATATTTCTAAGATATACAAATATACATGCACGTTCGTGCATTTACACTACGAGCACACAGACTTAACCCAACAAATCAGTGGAAACCACCTGATTTCAACCATCGAAATCAGTAAATTTTTTTCTTTCCCCTTAGCAAACACATTATTTATTGGAATGTCCACCGACTGCATTGACATTATGTTAAGCACATGTTCAGGCAAATGAGGAAACGGACTTTCTTCCCACGCTTGTCAACAAAATCGTATTAGAACTAACAAAATTCCGTCTTTCTGAAACCTTATCAACATTGGTCTTCCGTCTTTACTCAGTTTCATTATCCGTAATAATCGTATCGTTCAAATGTTGACAGCAGAAATGTCTCACTCTCGAAAAGAAAAGGGGAATTCCTCATTGTTAGTCTACAACAAATGCAATCAATCTTTTTGTTTATAGAAATTGCATTTGCATTATATTATATATTTTTTCTAATAAAGAGCTATTAATTCGAAATATCAGTTGACTCTATTTACACAAAAAAATCAGAGGATTATCTGATTTCAATTAAACTAGACGAACCCTGGCTACCATTCATTTAACTTTGACTTAATTTGAAAGTTCATAAATTGGAACATAATTGTTATTTAAACGGTAAATTGGGGAGAGGAAAATTATGTTCGCAACTCTTTTACTAACTCGGTGTTTGGCAACTAAAGGAGAAATTCATTCGAATACATATGTATTTCATATCTATATTAAGTGTTAGCCTTGGGAAAAGGACCTATTGATTTCTGAACTCTGCGACTAACGTAAATTGAAACACCCAATTGAGATATTCTTCTTGCAGAGCTAAAACTAATTAGTCTCTTTAATTTATACATATTTTCTTATTAGGGATTTGAATAATAATAATAATAATAATAATAATAATAATAATAATAATAATAATAATAATAATAATAATAATTCTGAGCTATGCATCTAACGGATATTATACCACTTAGTTCGTTACACACTATCATGACAAAGGTTTATACAGAAATTTCAGCCAGACCAGCTTCCGTAGTTTCCGAGAAAACTTCTTGAGAAAATGTGATATTGAGATGACTATTCCCTATTAATCCCTAACTCTGAACTAAGCGGATACTATAATATTCAGCTTGCTGCACCTTTTTCATAACAAAGACCCATATAAAATTTCAGCTATATCAGTGTATTTTCTGAAGGAAAGTTGAACGGAGAGACAGATAGACAAATATGAATATTATTATTATTATTATTATTATTATTATTATTATTATTATTGTTATACTAATAATAATAATAATAATTATTATTATTATTATTATTATTATTATTATTATTATTATTATTATTATTATTATTATTGGCTATTATTTTTTAATTTCATTTCGTGTGTACAGTGTACTTAAACAGGATTTTTTTTCAAAATAATGCTATTTATGTTAAATATTTATAAAAGAAAATGATTTTGGGTGTTTTTAAAATTAAAACGTTGCTTCTTTATCTATCCTGATAAGTTTAAACCATCTAAACCCTTAAATAGGCTAATGTTTGTTTTTTTAATTATTATTAAATTTTCGTGAACTCATCGGCACTTATTCAGTAATGTGCTTTCTTATTGTTTGTTATAGTAGAATATTTAGTGGAACTATGTTTTCCAATGGACGTTTGTGAATTATAGCAAATATTCTTTCAATATTCTATGTTTCAATGACGATTAACCTCGATGAAATAATATTTTAAGACTTTTTAACACCACATTTCACCCCACGCCATACAATTGTCAACACAACCGTTGTGTACCGTGAATGTGTTATCTGTCCTCTTCTCTTCTAGCCGTATCTCTCACATTGGAGACTATCGAGGGGTTAAGCATGTGGCTCACAGCTGTAAAAAATTAAATAAAACGACCCAGAATAAAACAAAAATTTCGATACTTATTGGTATATATTATGGAAACTACCCTTTAAGCGTTAACGTCTATATCTTAGGTTTTCAATCGAAATAGAATTCTTCAGTTGATGTCAGCTGATCCGATCTCCCAAAGCTTTTTCGATTTTTCCGAAGCTCAACTTTGACTCCATCAAACTCGCAACTGGCGTCAATTCTGTCCTACTGGCCACTAATATTAATAGGACAGTCGTAAAACGTCGTAAACACTTACTGGCATCTGGAAAATTCTCCCATTGTCTTAAATTATTATCAGGTTCTTTCGACCCCTTTAATCGTCAAGGCGGGATTACAACTGCACTCTAGCTTTTCTTTGTCTACCTAGTTTAATTTATTTATATCTATTTTATTTCCACTAATCAAACTCTTCACCAGATAAACCTATTTCCTTTTTTGTTATATTTATTTTTTCTCCACTTTTTTAACACTTGGGGTCGATAGTATCACACACCTTCCATGCCCAACTGCCATTTATAACATAAATTACAAAAACAATATTTATACGTTGTGAAACAGCATAGATATGACAGTCAACCTAAAATACAGAACAACAAAGCAAAATCCGACCAGCTGTTTTCCGAACCGGAATCACAAGCGTGCATATAAGCCTCTTCGCCGTCAAATGGTATTTGAGTATCATAAAAAATGTACAGCAAGGCAATTTCTTTTTTGAACAGACTCAATCTACTGGTACATGCTTTCCATATAAGGGACAGTAAACTAATCTCACCCACTGATCGAGGTAGAAAGAAAATAACAGGAGGAATTTTATCCATTTCCGACAGAAGGATTTAAACTACCAAGTCGACTTTCAAATCATCTATCATCTTATCAGCCATTGACCCTCCCCCCCGTAAAAAATCAGGACGAATTTTTCACCCTCTGCCGAGAGGACATTTTAATCACTTCTTATATAAATAGGTATTACGCCATGTTTATTTTCTCTCCTTTCCCTAAAACAACCACGATGAAATTTTTCACCTACTACCAGAGTAATTTATCAACATCCGTATTCCGTCATTTTTTAAATTTCAAAATATTTTACGTACATGGTTTTATATGAGATAAAATCAGTAATTTATCAAAACCAATATTTTCTGCGACTCATCATAATCTTAATAAGTACGAATGTGTGTGCATAGTTAAGATAATTCACTAAGTTTCTCCAGCGTTTTTAATGGAACTGAGACTTTAAATTTAAATCCAATCCATGTTATATAAGTTATATAAGTTTTTTTGTTTTTTTTACACAGTGATCACCACTTATCAAGGCCCGGAAGCCACTTAGGGATAAGGGTTATTGCAAGTACATTAAGTTAGTGAGGAGATTTGCTGAAGTGTTTACTTAAGGGGGCGGTTTATTAGGAATTTGTTAACATTGGACTTGAAGACATCCAAGTTGTAGTCCGGAGGGAAGCAGGCAGACGGAACAGAGTTAAACAGGCGTGCAGTTATAAGAAAGAAGCTTTGTTCATGGAATCCGCGTTTTGATTTAGGCACAGATATAGAGTGGGGGAAATTTTTCACAGTGGATTCAGCTAGACGGGTGTTTTTCGTGAAAGATTGGCGAGGGGGGACCAGAGATTGGAGTTCAGACGAGCATCTGCCATGGAAATAACGACAAAACAAGGACAGGCTCGCAACGTCTCTTCTGTGGGAGAGAGGTTGCAGGGTAGAGAAAAGGGCATCCCCCACTAAGCCACGAAGTCTATTTTGTACTCTGTCAAGGCAGGATAGGCTGTTTTTAGCAGCTCCTGCCCAGATATGGCAACAGTATTCCATCCTTGGATGTACTTGGCTTTTATATAGATAGAGAATTGCATCAGTAGTGAGATATCTTCTCGAGCGGTAGAAGGATCCCACCATCTTTCCAGCGACCTTGGCAACAGACTTGATCAGGAGTAAAGGTCAAACCCAGAAGCTTGTCAAAACACTGAGCCTCACCCAGACGAGAGCCATCCATCACAATTGATGTCAGCTGGGGATCAGAGCGTTGATGATGTAAGGATAGGAGTTTGGTTTTGAATGCATTAAAGGTAACCAGCCACATTTTCCCCCACTGAACCACGCGCTCGAGATCAGAGGAGAGAGAATCAGAGAGAACGTCGTCATTTACAGCCTTTGATGTGTTGCCGTAGATGGTTGTGTCATCAGCATAGATGTCAACGAATGATTTAAGTATGTGTTTAGGGAGGTCATTGATGTAGATCAGGAAGAGAGTTGGGCCCAGGATTGACCCCTGGGGAACTCCAGCATTTATATTGCAGGCCTCCGATTTTTGTCCATCGACCACTACTCTTATGAGCCTATCGGAGAGAAATGATTTAATGATTGAGAAAACATTTCCCGTTATACCGTAGTTGGAAATCTTGTGAAGTAGACCCTTATGCCATACCTTGTCAAAGGCCTTTGATATGTCAAGAGCAATTGCCCTAGAAAGGAAGGCTTTTGTCAAGAGATTCACTTATCCTCTGGGATATAACCGTCAGCACATCTGCGGTAGATCTTGCAGAGCGGAAACCATATTGTGTGTCACTAAGAAGGTTATTCCTGCTGAGGTGGTTGACTATTTCTCTATTTAATATGGATTCCAGCAACTTACTCATAACACACAGGAGACTTATAGGTCTGTATTGAGAGGGAGATGATTTATCACCTGAATTCTTAAATATAGGGCAAACTGAAGATGTCTTCCAGGGAGTCGGAAAGCACTTCTCCTTAAGGCAGCGCTTAAATAGTTTCGTAAGTATGGGAGCAAGTTCTGGTTGAAGCTTTTTTAACACTATAATTGGGATGCCATCAGGGCCAGTTGCTTTACTGGAATCTAGGTTCTTTATTAGTTTGGCGACCTCATGCACGGATATTTGTATGTTACCTAGCTTGTTCTGTGTTATAGGAGGAAATATGGGGAGTTGATGGCCTTTGTTGCATAGGGTAGAATTAGCTGCAAAGTTCTTTGCAAATAGTTTGGCCTTGTCTGACGCTGACGAGATGACCTCTGGTCCATTGATAATGGTTGGTATAGAACGCACACTTCTGTTCAGGATCCTATTTGTTATTTGCCAAAACTGGTGGGATCCAAGCCGCTGATCAGCTACCTTGGATTTAACAGACTGGGCATATAGCTCTCTTGCATTTTTGATTACTCTTTTACAGTGGTTGCTGGCAGACCTGAAAGCAGCTTTAGTTTCAGTGCATCTATTACGTTGGTAGCTATGGAAAAAGTGATTTCTGTGCGCGATAGCAGCAGCACATTCTGGGGAGAACCATGGCTGGCTGTTAGGTTTTTGTTGAAATTTTTTAGATGGTATGAATTGGTCTATGCCTACAATTAACCATTCGGTCAGATCTGATACTATAGAGGACACATCCTTTTTAAACATGGAGTGCAGAGGTAAATCAGATATGAATGTACGGAAGCAATCCCAGTCAGCCATAGAGTATCGGTATACAGTACGGTGGAGGGGTACGTCTGGGGGCTTCTTACATTTCGTTTTTATCTTAACTGATACGACGGAGTGGTCGGAGGATCCTAGAGGAGAATGAACAGAACATGAACATAGCTCAGGGGAAGTTGAGAGAAAAAGGTCTAAGAGGCTTGCATATTGACCGGGTGTATCGGGCACACGGGTGGGTTCGCGAACAATCTGAGTGAGGTCATAAGCAATGGCAAAATCATGACAAAACCTTCCCTCGTCATCTGTCTTATTTGAATGGGTCAGCCATTCCACGTTATGGACGTTGAAATCACCACATATGTGGATGTTAGCCGAGGGATGTTAAGACAGTATGTGGTCAATTTTCTCAGTATTAAAGATAAATGTAAAATAGAGAAAGCCATACATATCTGTAGTCCCTCGCAGACATATTCGTACACACATATATTTATTGTCACATAAAAATTAAAATCCTAGTTTAAATCCTGTTCGATGAAATGATTCTTATTCATTTTATTTCAAAATATGAAAAATTTCGATCTTTGTTATTTTAAAAGACCAAATAATTCTGATCATCTTTATTTTAAAGACCATATAATCCGTTCAATACTTATTTTTAATTACTAAACATAGACCTAAATTTTTAATACTGAACAATTATTATACAGATATTTAAAAACCATATAATCCTATCAATACTTATTTTTAATTACTAAACATAGACCTAAGATTTTAATACTAAAAGATTATTATACAGATATAAATTGATATTAGTCCTCGCGCGAAAGAGCAAGACAGAAAATGTTTTAAATAATAATAATAATAATAATAATAATAATAATAATAATAATAATAGAATAACAATTTAAATAATAATAATAATAATAATAATAATAATAATAATAATAAAAACAACAACAAAGACTTTCGCTGGCGAGAACTAATATTGACCGTAACTAGTTTTACAGTTCTTTTGAAATTTTCATCTCTATTTTTCTCGTTATGTACTGAATATTTGTTAATTAAATCTTATATGAAATATGTTCCATATTAAATTTTAAAGATTGTCTGAAAGAAGTTTTAAAAAATTTAATCTAAAAAAGTTATTTAAAAGTTTTTGTTAAAAAAACAGATTTTCTCATTATTCAGACCTGTATTACAAAGAGCGGGTTGCAAAAAATGAGTTGTGGTGCGAGGAGAAATACAAACTGAAACAGAGAGAATATCCATACCTGTTATAATACAAAGAGGGGGTTGCAAAAAATGAGTTGTGGTGTGAGGAGAAATATAAACTGAAACAGAAAATATTCAGACGTGTAATAATACAAAGAGGGGGTTGCAAAAATGTGTTGTGGTGTGAGGAGAAATATAAACTGAAATAGAGAGAAGGAGATTTTTTAAATATAATCTTAAAAAGATTAGATACAAGTTAGAAAAGCATTTCATCCAAGGCATGAAAATTGTTAAACAAAATGTTTTTACTATAGGCTTTAAAAATAAAGGTACAAGATTCAATTTGAAATTTATTTATCTTCAAAAAGTTTTTGACTACTCTACACTCTTTAACCCTTATCCTTAAGTGGCCGATCGGCCTTGATAAGTGGTGACGCCTATGTAAAAAAAATGCACTTTTATAAATTTTACAAAGTAAGGCATAAAAATTTAATCTAAATTGAATCAAAAAAATTACCTTGGATTTATTTTATGTGATGTACATTTTGTTGCAATTTAAAAACATTATCTTTCATCTAGCAATTAATGATATAGATATAAAATTTTCAATGATTTTTTTAAAAGTCCAACAGAATGTACATTACAAGATTTCACAGCATGTAATCGTCTCTCTGTAACAATCCCTGGCGTGTGTGTGGCAGCATTACGCGTATGCAAATGACCAAGCTGCAAAATAAGTGTATTTATGTCAATAATGTAAAAGGCTTGTGTTCTGGTGGCGATAAAATCGCTGAAGGTGTTTTGATATCGCTTATGTATTTTAAGAATTTCTCACGTAGAAAGTTGTCGACTAACGTGATGTACTTGCAATAACCCTTATCCCTGAGTGGCTTCCGGGCCTTGATAAGTGGTGATCACTGTGTAAAAAAAAAAAAAAAAAAAAAAAAAAACATAATTTGAAAAAGTGGTAGTCAGTAGATGAGAGGTCTGGAGAGTATGGCGAATAGAGCAGATTTTCGTAGCCCAATTCGTTCTTCTGCAGGGTCGATTTAGCAACGTGCCGTCGAATACTGTCATGGAGGAGATTAGGGTGTTTTATTTTTTTATGGTGCTGGGTGTTGTTGTCGAAGTTTCTGATGTATTTCATTCACTTGTTGACAGTACTTCTCCGTCGTAATGGTTTCGCATGCATTCAAAAACGATAATTGATAAGATCTGTCGTAGACCACTAAACAGTCAGCATGACCTTCTTTTGGTGCAAATTTGGTTTTGGGACAAGTCCTAGTGCTTCTAACCACTGAGCTTAGCGTCACCGGTTGTCGTAAAAAAACACACTTTTTATTGCAAGTCACAACTGGGTCGAGAAACGCGCCGTTCTTGTTGCGGAAAAGAAGAGAAGATGACACGTCATAACGGTGTTTCTTTTGGCTATCGTTCAATTCGTGAGAACCCATTGATCAAATTTTTTGCCTTTGCAATCTCTCCCAAATGGTTGTAAATCGTTGTGAAAATCATTGTGAAAATCAGATGGCTACTACGCTCATCATCTTCAAGACTCTCGTTGCAACCACGAAATTTCTTAAACCACCTGTGCTGTGTGTGCAGTAGTAGTTCTTAAGCCAAACGCTTCGTTGATATCGCGAGCTGTTTCAGCAACTTTTCAGCCTAGCTTGAATTAAAATAAGAAAATTGTGCGAATTTTCTTTTTTTCATCTTTTATTGAATGTTCTGAAAAGAATAAAATGTTTTTAAAACGCATGTCAATAAAGCGATTAGATAAAGCGAAAAACTCCCTTTAAAATAATATATAAAGTAAGCGTATTATAATGAAAACCTATTTGAAAATACATCATTTGAAATCAAAATTTAAAATTCCGCAAGATCTTTCTCGTCAACCTAATATATCTATTTACAGGAAATGATATTATTAACAATATAAACATAGTTGCAGTATTTCTGATTCATGTGCAAAAATATTGAGTTCAAACATGGCTGATGTATGCTGGACGAGATGACGCGTTCCAAGTACTTGGGCGTTTTCATCGATCCCTTATTTACTCACACTGCTCAATGCATTCAGGTGGCAAATCGGATTCACATGTGCTCTTTCTTATCGACTGTCCTTTGCCATCGTGACATCCGACATCTTCTTACCACTATAAATATGTCCGGAACGACCAATTCTGGATACGGCATCAATATCAAACATTTGAAGCGTGTTCAGAAACTTGTGATGCGGATTGTCCGTGAACTCTACAATGAGAAAGAATAAAAGGTGCTAAACATTCATTGGTGCGTTCTGATCGTGTGCAGCAAATACAATGTGTTTCATGCAAAAGCTTAAAGAAAATGAACTTGAGACGATTTCAGATAAATAGCCCAAAAAATCTTCTTTTCGGTTTGAGTCGTTGCTGCCAGAAACTGTTATGAACACACAAACAATAAAACAGATCAAGGAATTGCTGGATTCATCATGACTGGGATTTCAGTAAATTACTCCTTACTTGTCATCTTGTTCAACCTGTGTTGCAACCAAATCGATCATTGATAAGATTTTTATGATTCCATACTTTTATTTTTCTCCAATCCGAGAAACAACCCGTAAACCATGTATGATTTAATGCTACCCTCCTCGGTTAACAGTTCTATCTTCTAATGCTCAATTGTAACGTAGGGTTGGTCTGATGTTTAGCCAAAAAGAAAAAAAAACGAGAGACTTCAGTTCTAGCCACGTGAGTTCACAATGTCTCCAATCCTCACTATACAACAATTTGTCATCACTTCATATAAAAATCTGAGCGATTTGACAAAATTTTGTAGAATTAATTTTTTATATTGTTTGCCTAAAGAGCAATAAAATATGTTTAAATTTTTAATGTTAGATGTGTCAAGGCTTGCCGTTAATAGTACGTATGTAGGTTGATTAATTTTGCTTGCTATCACCATATAAAATTGCAAAAATTTGGAAATGAAATGACAAAAAGTATAATTTATAGACTGAATCAATAGTTTTAGCGTGAAAAATGTCAATAGCGCCAAATCATAACTAATATCATGTAGAAGGTGTATGCATATATGTATATATATATATATATATATATATATATATATATATACATACATACATATATATGCATACATATATATACATATATATACACATATATATACATATATATACATATACATACATATATATACATTTATAGAGACACACACACATATATATATATATATATATATATATATATATATATATATATATATATATATACAGAGATGGCAATAAATATTGAAGAATATAATGATTTATCCACAAGCAAAAATTAACTGATAATATATTTGTTCATTTAGTAACCATAAATTTTGGTTTAATTTAAAGTTATAATAAACGTTTCGAAATTCCACCATCTTTCTCTACGCCGAATTCAATACGCTCAAATAGTCGTAGTAAACTCATCTGTATGAATTACATTAATGTTTTCTTAAAGGCGAGATTGTATATTGGATAGATGTTTGGCACTGTCGTGATGATTAACAAGATCTTTTAGTAGGCCCCACAGTAGACAGTTTTCCTTTTGTTTTTTTACATGGGGTCACCACTTATCAAGGCCCGAAGACCACTCGGGGATAAGGGTTATTGCGTGTACAGTAACCAATGAGATAGTATTGTAGTAATCATTAGTATTGGAGTTTTGATAGATTGTCTTACTTAAGGGGGCGGTTTGTCAGGAATTTGTTTATGTTGGATTTGAAATATCCAAGTTATAGTCAGGCGGGAAACAGGCAAACGGAAGAGGGTTCCACAGTCGTGCACTTCTGAGAATCTACGTTTGGATTTAGGAACAGATAAAGAGTGGGGAAAATTATTCACAGTAGTTTCAGCCAGACGGGTGTTCCTCATGAAAGATTGGCGAGGGTGGACAACAGATTAGAGCTCACACGAGCACTTGCCATGGAAATAACGATAATACAAAGACAGGCTCGCAAAGTCTCTTTTGTGGGAGAGAGGTTGCAGGGAAAAGAAAAGGGCATCCCCCACTAAACCACGAAATCTATTTTGTGCTCTGTCAAGGCAGTATAGGCTGTTTTTAGCAGCTCCCCCCCCCCAGATGTGGCAGCAGTACTCCATCCTTGGACGTACTTGGCTTTTATACAGATCGAGAATTGCATTGGTAGTGAGATATCTTCTGGAGCGGTAGAAGGATCCCACCATTTTCCTAGCGTCCTTGGCAACAGACCTGATGTACGTGTTCCATTTCAGATCAGGAGTAAAGGTCAACCCCATAAGCTTGTCAAAACATGGAGCTTCCATCCATTTCAATTGATGCCAGATGGGGATCAGAGCGTTGATGGTGTAAAGATAGAAGCTTGGTTTTGGATGCATTAAAAGTGACCAGCCACCTCTCCCCCATTGTACCACGCGCTCAAGATCAGAGGAGCGAGAATTAGAGAGAACTTTGTCATTTACGGCCTTGATGTGTTGCCATAGATGGTCGCGTCATCAACATAGATGTCAATGAATGATTTAAGTATGTGTTTTGGGAGATCATTGATGTAGATCAGGAAGAGAGTTGGGCCCAGGATTGACCCCTGACGAACTCCATCATTATTACTGTGGGCCTCTGATTTCTGCCCATCAACTACTACTCTTATGAGCCTATCGGGAAGAAATGATTTAATGATTGAGAAAACATTTTCAGTGATACCTTAGCTGGAAATCTTGTGAAGTAGGCCCTTATGCCATATCTTATTGAAGGCCTTGGATATGTCAAGAGCAATTGCCCTGGAAAGGAAACCTTTGTTAAGAGATTCACTAATCCTATGAGGTATAACCGTTAGCACATCTGCTGTAGATCTTGCAGAGCAGAAACCATATTGCATGTCACTAAGAAGGTTGTTTCTGTTGAGGTGGTTGACTACTTCTTTATTTAATATGGATTCCAACAACTTACTCATGACACACAGGAAACTTATTGGTCTGTATTGAGAGGGAAATGACTTTTCACCTGAATTCTTAAATACAGGGCATACTGATGAGGTTTTCCAGGGTGTTGGAAAGCACTTTTACTTAAGGCAACGCTTAAACAGTTTTGTAAGTATGGGGGCAAGTTCTGGTTGGAGCTTTTTCAGCACTATAACTGGAATGCCGCCAGGGCAAGTTGTTTACTAGAATCAAGGTTCTTGATTAGCTTGGCGACCTCACGCACAGATATTTGTATGTTGCATAGCGTGTTGTCTGTTATAGGAGGAAATACGGGGAGTTGATGGCCTTTGTCGCATAGGGTAGAATTAGCTGCAAAGTTCTTGGCAAATAGTCTGGCCTTGTCTTATGTTGACGAGATGACCTCAGGTCCATTGATGATAGTTGGGATAGAACGCACGCTTCTGTTCAAGATCCTGTTTGCTATTTGCCAGAACTGGTGGGAACCAAGCTGCTGCTCAGCTACTTTGGATTTAACGGACTGAGTATATAGCTCTCTTGCATTTTTATTACTCTTTTACAGTGGTTGCTGCCAGTCCTGAAAGCAGCTTTAGTCTCAGTACATCTATTACGTTGGTAGCTATGGAAAAGTGATTTCTGTGCGCGATAGCAGCAGCACACTCAGGGGAGAACCATGGTTGACTGTTAGGTTTTTGTTGGAATTTTTGGGATAGTATGAATCGGTTTATGCCTACAATTTACCATTCGGTCAGGTCTGATACTATAGAGGACACATCCTTTTTAAACATGGAATGCAGAGGTAAGTCAGATATGAATGTACGGAAGCTATCCCGGTCAACCATAGAGGATCGATATACAGTACGGTTGAGAGGTACGTCTGAAAACTTATTACATTTCATTTTTATCTTAACTGTAACAACAGAGTGGCCAGAGGATCTCAGAGGAGGTCTAGAAGGCTTGCATACTGACCGGTAGTATCGGACACCCGGGTGTGTTCGTGAACAATCTGAGTGAGGTCATAGGCAGCGGCAAAATCATGACAGAACCTCCCCTCGTCTTTAGTTTTATTTAAGTGGGTCAGGCATTCCACATCATAGACATTGAAGTCACCGCAAATGTGAATGTTAGCCGACGGATGAGCAGACAGGATGTGGTCAATTTTCTCAGATATGCTCTTAAAAATCGTAACCCCACTGTTGTGGGGCGATAGAGGGCAAATATAAATGCAGTGGTGTAAGCTAGTGCAACCCGGAAGCACATATAAGGTAAATTAGGGTCTTCTCTGGAGATATCCCTTCCACATAGAAAGCCATCTTTGATGTAGACACATATTCCATGCCCATGGTGATCTTGGGGGTCAGATTTAGATGTTAAGTTAGAATATCCTTTAATTATGAATGAAGTGGTTGGTCCTATGTCAGTTTTACTTAGAAAGAATATGTCCGGTTTCGTCTCCTGTAATTGTGTTTCAACCTCTGGAAGGTTGGAACGTAGATCTCTGATGTTGGAGAAGGAGACCTGGTAGCAGGGGTCTACGTTGGAGGATGGGGTTCTAGGTTTATTCGTGTTTTTTTTTGTTTTTTTAGATTTATCATGTTGAGGTTTTGGGATTTGTGGAGCAGCTCGGTAATCTTGGTTGGAGCAGGACAAAGAGGGAAAGTAAGAGAGAAAAAGACAAGAATTTTATTTGTGTGTGTAGCACATGATAAGGTAAAGCCGTAACAATTACCCACTAGTATGGCATCGAGAGAAACTACTGTATGGTCCAGAATCCATTAACCAAATTGCAATACAGCAGCCTCGGTACTTTGCACCTGCTGATAGGATAGCCTCCGTAGTGGTTAATCCAAGGTTCGGGTCCCTGACTATCAGGCTGGTAACGTCAGCCTAGATGAAACGTTTACTTCCAGCACCCTTACTAGTGACATGACCACAAGGATAGACATAGAAACAGACATTTTCCGACATCTCAGGCTACTGTTTACAAAGTACTACCGACCCGGAAAGCAGGTTTTTCTTCACCCTTTGTCAGAAAAATCACTCATTTGAAATGAGGACTGAAGGACAAAAAAGGAGAAGCGAGAGTTACTGGAGCTGCCGATAACACATCCACATGCATTATCTACTCTACATTAAGAAGTTTACTCACAAGTCAATGTACCTAAGAGAAAAGAAGCACAGTCTCTACATGTACATGACCATACTTCCTTAGACTATTGGGTTTTGTAAAATTCAAATGGTCATATTTATCATTACAAATCCGACAGTCTACCTAGTATGCAAGATCACTTTAAAGAAAGAGAAATTAGTGTTATTACAAGAAATGGTTGAGCCATGACTGTTCGAAATCTAATTCGATTTCACCGCTTTACACATTAAACCCTATTTGCACAGTAAATTATCTATTGAAGAAAAGTAGAATTCTTTTAACTTCCAGATCCTTTAAAAAAAAAGACGAAGTGTCTCTTTATCTATTCTGGAACAATGATAAGTGCATCACATACTTCTACATTCTCATTATCTATTTCGAGTCGTGGTTATCGACGCAGAAAACATTTTACTCAATCGACTTCACATGTTGCTATTAAGCTAACTTTGCCAGATAGACTCCCCACTGGTGTCCTAACAGTATTTCTAACCGCACATAATTGATATGGATGTTATGACCAAGGGAGAAACGCGGCTTTCTATTAATAATCTACGCATTATGTTGGTTTTGGTGTAGAAGGCTTTTCCAGTCATAAAAATAAAATGTTGTTAATCGTTGCCGGAGAGATCAAGGAAACAGAGGATTTGAGTTGATAAAAGCTCGAAATGGCTACCTCGAATAAAAATGACAACGAATCGACTTCTTGAGTGAGGTCTGTTGCCCGAGTCTGTAACATAGATGGAACGGAATTATCGTTAACTTTCCATTAGTTGTGAATGCTGTAAGCGATTTATTAATTTGGTATTTATTATTTCTCCATTTTTTAAAGCTTTTTAGTAATGTAATAACTAATCAGTTTTCTTATTTCATCGGTCTTACAGAAACCATTTCCCTTTATCTATTTTATATCTGTTTGTCTCTCTCCCTCTCTCTCTCTCTCTCTCTCTTATATATATATGTATATGTATTTATATATATATATATTTATATATATATGTATTTATATATATACATATGTATATATATGTATTTATATATATATGTATTTTTATATATACGTATTTATATATATATGTATTTATATATATGTATATGTATTTATATATATATATATTTATATATGTATATATATATACATATGCATGCGTGTGTGTGTGTGTCGTGTATATGTAGACAGCACCTTTTTATTTAAACAATATTTGAATAAAAGTAATAAAAAATTTATAAAAATATCAAGCAGAACAATATTTGAATTTAATAATAAAACATTTACAAAAAATATAAAGCATAACATATCTGAAAAAAATCATAAACCATTTTAAAAAAAAGCATAATAATATATGAATAAAAATAATAAAACATTTATAAAAAATATAAAGCAAAACAATATTTGAATAAACATAATAAAAAATTTATAAAAATATAAAACATAACAATATTTGAATACAAATAATAAATCATTTATGAAAATATAAAGCATAACTATATTCGAATTAAAATAATAATACATTTATAAAAATATAAAGCATAACAATATTTGAATAAAATAATAAATCATTTATAAAAATATAAAGCATAACAATATTTGAAGAAAAATAATAAATCATTTTAAATAAATATAAAGCATAACAATATTTGAATAAAAATAATACAACATTTATAAAAATATAAAGCATAACAATATTTGAATTTAATAATAAAACATTTAAAAAATATAAAGCATAACAATATTTTAATGAAAACAATAAAACATTTATAAACATATAAAGCATAACAATATCTGAATAAAAATAATAAATCATTTTAAAAAAATATAAAGCATAATAATATTTGAAGAAAAATAATAAAACATTTATAAAAGTATGAAGCATAACAAAATTTTATTAAAAATAATAAAACATTTATAAAGATATAAAGCAGAACAATATTTGAATAAAAATAATAAAACATTTATAAAACATATAAACCATAACAATATTTGAATCAAAATAATAAAATATTTATAAAAAATATAAAGCATAAGAACATTTGAATAAAAGTAATAAAACATTTATGAACATATGAAGCATAACAATATTTTAATGAAAATTATAAAACATTTATAAAAAATATAAAGCATAACAATATTTGAATGAAAATAATAAAACATTTATAAAAATATCAAGCAGAGCAATATTTGAATAAAAATAATAAAACATTTATAAAATATAAAGCATAACAATATTCGAATTAAAATAATAAAACATTTATAAAAACATAAAGCAACACAATATTTGAAGAAAAATTATAAAACATTTATAAAAACATAAAGCAACACAATATTTGAAGAAAAATAATAAAACATTTATAAAAAATATAAAGCTTAACAATATTTGAATAAAAACAATAAAACATTTATAAAAAATATAAAGCATGACAATATTTGAATAAAAACAATAAAACATTTATAAAAAATATAAAGCATGACAATATTTGAATAAAAACAATAATACATTTATAAAAAATATAAAGCATGACAATATTTGAATAAAAATAATAAAACATTTATAAAAAATATAAAGCATAACAATATTTGAATAAAAGTAATAAAACATTTATAAAAAATATAAATCATGACAATATTTGAATGAGAATAATAAACATTTCTAAAAAATATAAGGCATAACAATATTTGACTTAAAATAATAAATCATTTAAAAAAATGTAAAGCATAACAATATTTGAATAAAAATAATAAATCATTAAAAAAATATAAAGCATGACAATATTTGAATAAAAGTAATAAAACATTTATAAAAAATATAAAGCATGACAATATTTGAATAAAAGTAATAAAACATTTATAAAAAATATAAAGCATGACAATATTTGAATAAAAATAATAAAACATTTATAAAAAATATAAAGCATGACAATATTTGAATAAAAATAATAAAGCATTTACAAAAAATATAAGGCATAACAATATTTGAATGAGAATAATAAACATTTCTAAAAAATATAAGGCATAACAATATTTGACTTAAAATAATAA
This sequence comes from Euprymna scolopes, assembly GCF_053919585.1. Taxonomy (NCBI): domain Eukaryota; kingdom Metazoa; phylum Mollusca; class Cephalopoda; order Sepiida; family Sepiolidae; genus Euprymna; species Euprymna scolopes. The sequence goes on along the minus strand of NC_136506.1, from coordinate 49,393,240 downwards.
ATCATTTTAAAAAATGTAAAGCATAACAATATTTGAATAAAAATAATAAATCATTTAAAAAAATATAAAGCATAGCAATATTTGAATAAAAATAATACAACATTTATAAAAATATAAAGCATAACAATATTTGAATTAAAATAATAAATCATTTAAAAAATGTAAAGCATAACAATAATTGAATAAAAATAAAAAAACATTTATAAAAATATAAAGCATAACAATATTTGATTAAAAAATAATAAATCATTTAAAAAATATAAAGCATAACAATATCTGAATAAAAATAATAAAACATTTATAAAAAATACAAAGCATAACAATATTTGAATAAAAATAATAAAACATTTATAAAAACATAAAGCATAACAATATCTGAATAAAAATAATAAAACATTTATAAAAAATACAAAGCATAACAGTATTTGAATAAAAATAATAAAACATTTATAAAAAATACAAAGCATAACAGTATTTGAATAAAAATAATAAAACATTTATAAAAAATACAAAGCATAACAGTATTTGAATAAAAATAATAAAACATTTATAAAAAATACAAAGCATAACAGTATTTGAATAAAAATAATAAAACATTTATAAAAAATACAAAGCATAACAATATTTGAATAAAAATAATAAAACATTTATAAAAACATAAAGCATAACAATATCTGAATAAAAATAATAAAACATTTATAAAAAATACAAAGCATAACAGTATTTGAATAAAAATAATAAAACATTTATAAAAAATACAAAGCATAACAGTATTTGAATAAAAATAATAAAACATTTATAAAAAATACAAAGCATAACAGTATTTGAATAAAAATAATAAAACATTTATAAAAAATACAAAGCATAACAATATTTGAATTTAAATAATAAAGCATTATGTTTTTTTTTCTTAATAAACGTTTATTCATGTTTTAACCGGCATTATGCAATCGAATAAGGAGCATCATGTGCAATGGAGTTTTATAAAATACATTTGTTATAATTTTATAATTTTGGAAAATAAACTTTATTTCATATATGTAATATTAATAATAAATATGAATTTGATAGTTGTGGCTGGATCTGTTTTTATATTTCCTTTTTATTTTTATATTGTTCGAAATTTTATTTTCTTTACTTTGTTTTCTGGAGATAAACATATTTAGAAAATATATCTCGTAGTGTTTAAATTTGATTCCCTTAAAATGCATAAATAAACATTATTAAAAAATAATGTATTCTTCTTTTGTCGTAATGTTTTTTTGTTTTTGTTATGATTATACTTTCTTCATCCGTTTAACTATATTGACGATGATAATATGTGAATACCGCATAACACATCGCACTTTTAATGTAATTAACATATTTGAAATGAGCACGAATACTTGTTTTTTATTTTGTTTTTATGTATGATTTAAAATATTAAATTAGCATACTTCACGAAGTAGTAAACAAATATTGTTTTTCCTCATATGTAAAGGGATCCCGCAGTTTTAAAAGATTTCCTTGGAGTTAGGAAACTACATTATCCTAAGATCAAACAGCAGGCAAGTATTAGTGCGTAAATACAAGAAACATACTTTCCCTTCATTTTTACTCATTTTTTATTTGTTACTTCAAAGCAGTCAAAACGCCAGCAGTATTTGAATGAGATGAATGTTATAAAATTATTTGCTTTGCTTTTTTAAAAGAGAGGACGGAAGAAAAATGACAATTTAAGGAGAGGAAAGAAAGTGTCTAAAGATAGTGAAAGAGATAGAAAGGGATAACGAGAAGAAAAGGTGTTTATTATTACATTACAAGAGAGTTTAATATCGTGTATGGTTGCAAGCAGCAATAGCAGACGAAACTGCTGGGTTCTACTGTTCTATATAATGAAAAATATATCTGAAAACCTATATTTGTTTGAACATAGTAGGAACTCTAATTTAATTATCTAAATGTTTATGAATTTAATAATATCTCAAATATGTAAAATTATAAATAACGAACACTGACCCAACAGGTTTCTGGTTGCCTTGCAAATTTTTTAAATGTGTTCAAAATAATCCAAATGCTACGAGAAGTTCGAATAATCAAGATGAACAAGATGATCAAAATATTAGCATGGTTAAAATTAATGAAATCAAAACGATCATAATAAGTAAATGATCAAATTAAGTAAATTATCAAAATAGTTTTTTACTATGAAAATTAATGAATATAGTAAAATTCATCTAACAAAATAAAATGATTAAATTACTTTTAAAATATCAAAATATAAAAATTGAATACTTTGTGAAACGGCCATAATTTAGTAATAATAGGGGTAGTAGTAGAAGAGGAAGAAGAAGAAGAAGAGTGACACATGTAATATATAACATCACTTATTAGTGATTGAGATTGTCGGACTGACTTCCTCATCTTGGTTGTTATTGTCACAACGTTTCGGCCGTTTTGCCCTCTGGCCTTCATCGGGTGTTTTGTATCGAACTGGGAAACCGTTTTGTTAGGAGTCTCGAACCCAACCCTTTATTATTATTACGGGGGTACCCTGTTCGGATTCCAGCTAGGCTCTGGGACATAGTTGCTGATTCTCTGTTTTAAATACTACTTTTTCACTGCCTTCGTTCAGGATTGAACTCAGCACCTTTGGATAACTGTAAACTTTGATATAACGTCTAGGACCATTCGGCCATATGTCACTAGGACAATTCTTAGTTGTTTTTTTGTTAATGTTAAACCTATGTTGTTATTCAAGCTTTTCTCTCTCTATCAGAGGTGTCCAAATTGCATTCAGCTCTATGCTTGGTTTGCTCAGTAGGTTCGAGCATGTGAGCTGTTTCTTTTAGTTTTCTCACTTTCCAGTGGGTCTCTCTGTTTATTATTTTTACTTCATCCCATAGGGGGCGATTGTTCCCCCCTCTCCATCCAGACATGGTTGGCTATACCCGATTTTTCATCCCCCCTTTAGTTACCGCTTTTCGGTGTTCTTCAACCCTCACTTTAAGAGGGCGGCATGTTTCACCCTTGTAAACCTTTCTGCAACTGCATGGGATGGAGTATATGCAGTTTTTGGTCATGTTCTCCTCCATGCAAGGCTTCACTCGTACCAGGTGTCATCTGAGTGTTGACTCGCTCTTGAATACCGTCCTGATGTTGTAGGGGGCACATATTCTCTGAATCTTTTCGGAGATGCCTCATATGTATGGTAGGCAGACTGTTGGAGGTTTTTGGGTTTCATTCTCCTCTCTTATACTATTAACACGTCTGGTGCATAGTATGTTATCGTGGTAGTTGTTACGACGAAGGGTATTCTTCAACCTGACCATTTCTTGGTGGTATGTAAAGGTGTCGCAAGTTATTGTCTCTGCTCGATGTTGTAAGCAGCGTGCGATTCCATGTTTGATACTATATGGGTGATAGGAGTTGAAGTTTAGGTATTGTCCGGTTAAGAATAGGCTTGCGATATACGGATGTCTTAAACCCATGCTCTGTGCGTGATATGAGTTTATCAAGGAAGGCCAGTTGGTTATCTTTTTCTTTCTCCATTGTGATCTGTATCGATGGTCTTATTGAGTTCACATGGTCTAGGAGAGCCTGGATGTCTTCCTGATGGGGCCAGAGTATGAATACATGCGGAAACCTTAATATTTTTAAGTGTCGCTTATATTTATTTTTTAAGTGTCACAGAGGAGTATGATATTCCCTAATTGATACTTTTTCAAAATTTTAATTTTGATGAAACCTTACATCCTGTCATGGAAGTTTAAGCTTATAACATACAATTTGGTAAATCAAAAACTCTAATCGTGTACGCTCTTCTTTCACACAGATTTTGTGATATTAGTTAAATTTGTATTGCTTTAAAATACTTTCGAGTCAGATCGTTTGCACTTCTTTAAAGGTTAAAGGATGTTCAATTATTGAAATATATTCATGTATGATATTCTTGCCAGTATAAATAGAAGCATTTAAATTAAGTTTTAGTATCATATGCAATTATTTGCTTTGATTTTTTATTTTCAGATTCTTGCGAAGGGAAATGACAATCCGAATTCACACCAGTTTCTTCGCTTCGCTGTTTTTCGCGAGTCTGATGCGCGTTTTATATACTTCACTTGTCGTCTACCAATATTTGATTAAGTCTGGAAGTCGTTGGATTCTCGAAGAGAACAAGGTAAACATGTGTCTACTAATCAATAACTACGATTTCTATGTGCTTTGTATGTATTTTGTGTTTTATGCCATATTAACCCTTATCTCTTGTTTGATAGCCACAGACTATTGTGAAATAGTCATTGCATACTAATTATTAGAAACAAGTTTCTATTTTATGAATAGTTTGTAAGGAACTGAGAGTGCATATTTTCCCTGTTATAGTCGTGAAAAACTTAACACAACAGATATATGTTTGTTTCTTAATCACTCTGAATGCGAAATCTCTATGCGTCTTCTAACGTCCTCGATTGCTTAATCACGTTTTATTTATTAATTTTTCAAATCGGTATGTTTCTTTTGCTGTGTTACTCATCAAAAACTCATCTAGTAATTTCTCAAATCATTGAGGTAGACTGTTGACTTCTTCAAAAATATTGGTTATTAGGATTAGTCTTGTTCAGTAGAAATTAGGTTGGCACCATATAACTGATTAGATATTTTATGCTCTGAGATATCCATTACACCAATCATGTATTTACAATGGCATTATGGAACAATGTGTGTAAAAATACCAACTATTTAAGATATAGTTGCTGCCATATCGACATTAAAAAATGAGAGCAATTTTATGGCAAAAATCTTCGGTATCGATTTTTTATGATCGTGATTCTGATTGGAAAATTAGAAGCATTGAGGTAATAATATTACTGGAGTTTAACTAGATACAGAAAAGAATCATGAAATATTTAGAAACTTTGTGGGCACTTGCTGTGGCAGAAAATACTTTAGAATGAAACGTAAATCCCTTAAAACTAATTTATATTGCATGAACTTAATAAACAGAATTAACCTCTTGTGATGTCTTTTATACGTCACGAAAGAAAACCTTCTGAATCTTTACCAAATTACAAAAAAAAACATAGGTAAATACTGTCGCTTGCGTATATTTAAAAGGTAAAGATTCCGTAGACGACGTAATTAGCTAATTAGAGAAATCCTTGAGACAAAATACAGAGAGATTTATCATTCTGACAGATTTAGTGAACAATACAAGGAGTAGTTATACGAGAAACAAAAAGCCAGAAAAGGGGAATTAAAACAACTACATTGGGTAAGCTACGAAAAGGACTTGTAAATGAGAAAGCATAAATATAGATGCGGAAAGGATATTTGCAAAATGAGCCAAACGTTTCTCATAGTTTCAACAAATAACGCGATTCAAACAAATAAGGCAGGCACGATCCATGAAAACAGCAAATGTAGATATTGTTGACAAAGAGACAAAATAATAAAATACATTTTTTACTGAATGCAACAAGCTTGTGCAAAAGGAATATAAAAATAAACTTGACTGGTTTGGTCATTCGAAAATCTACGAACAACTGCACTCTTAACACATTGTAAAGTCAGACATTGCAACTATTGTTGCGTAATAATAGGTATACACTGCTTTCAGACATTGAAATACAAATGTATAAACACAAAATAATTGCAATAAATTAGTCAAAAAGAAGTAAAACACTTATCAAGTACATTTGATTTCGCTATCACATTTGATCACAGAAGACACTTGAAGAATGTAGAAACTAAATAAATATGTGAAATTTTCCAAATAGTGAAACAGATTATAAAATATAAAAACAACCGCACTATTAATTATTATCGTAAGAGTGTTGTAGACAGTTTTCAAGGGAATAGAGAAAAGGCTCAGAGGATGTGAACAAACATATGACTTGACACTGTACACACCACATCAGACATGAAAATATTCAGAAAATTCATAGAGAACCAAAAGCAACCCACATAATTAAATGACACTTACTAACCGTCAAATAATTGTTGGGAATTATTAAGACGAACCCCAACAGTTGTAATAAGTGAGTAAATATACAAGAAAACTTATTCGCCTTAAGCTCTCACAGAAATGCAGTCACGTAAACATAGCACAGCAGTTGAATACTAAGGCAATTGGGTGGATTGATCGAAGAGAAATAGCACTATCCGAATTTCGCCTGGGAGTGTACAGAGAGTACTTAAATATTAAGGGGTGTTATTGTCAATAAAATGCTAACGACAACTACTGACAGTTATTAATGGAGACTCACTCGTAAAGAATCGGAATGAGCACATCAATGTCTCTGCAATCGTGATAAAAAAATTATCGACAATATTGGAAATATGGCCAGACTTGCTTTCACTTCAGACTCCGCCAGATTTTAGCAGAAAAATATCAGAAAATATAGCAGCACACAGATCGCATATGTTCCTTTAACCAGAATTGATTATGGTGTCATTTATTTCATAATTAATACGGCGGTAGTATGATGTAGTATAAATACCGATGGTAATAATCGTCCAAAAAAAGAGTTTATCATTATTGGAAGCTATTTTTAATGATTCCAACATGCTCGTAGTCTGAGACAGTAAACATTTTAAATCATATGAGAAAGCAGAGATTTGTGGTAACTTGATAAAACTTGATTAATAGCGGTGATCACACGATACTCACCTGTTATAAAACAAATAATATTCTTTAAATGATGGCTTCATTCTCTTCATTCCTTGTGTCGTGATTGAATTATTCTGAACTTAAGAAAATGTGAAAATGTTTGTTTACAGGATAAGGTGTCAATGTTTTCGTCCGAAAACTGAGCGAAAATGCAAGTAAATATCGTTTACAACGTAATTTGAACGAACGAACAAATTGGCAATTAAATAAATTGATTACTGCTGTTCCATTTGGAAACTATCAACGCGTCGAAGTGAAAGAAAACTGAATGTGTAGATGTTGACAGCAATTGAAATGAAATAAATCCCAATAGGCAATTTAACCAATGAAAATACGAAACTTTGTTGTTTAGAAAAATAGGTTTCATCATTCTAGCTTCTGAAGCTTTGTCGCGAACTAAGTGATAGATTGGCAATACACTTAGGTGCACATGCATCGTCTTGTGTTGTATAAAACTTGTTCGAATTTGAACGCACAGAAACAGCGGTCTTGGGTCAACCCAAGTAAAAAGAAAACATTGAGTACAAACATAACTGCGGGCTCAACATGAAATTATTATTGAGAACGATTGTAAAGATGAAACTGCACGAGAAAAACCGGTGAAATTAGGATAAGTAAACACTAATGATTGACAACTGATAAATTTCGAATTTTATGGGTTTACTTTAGACCATGTACATATTATATTTTTACTCTCAAATAACAAGATGATGAAATTCAACTTAAAAACGTTTAACCACAAATTTAACATTGAAAATTTCAAAGAAATGCTCATATCTTTGGTTCCATAAAACTAAACTACATGAAAATTTAAAGGCTTTTTGAAGATTTAAACAGTATTCTTTGGTTAAACTTTTACAACAAATGATAAACAGAACTTATATTTTCGAACCAATAAAATATGCTAAATTTGCCTACGTTTTTATATATAGCCAGCTTTAGTTTTGAAACTTTGGATGAATTTTCTCTCTCTCTTTCTCTCTCTCTCTCTCTCTCTCTCTCTCTATATATATATATATATATATATATATATATATATATATATATTTGCTTGATTGGCTCTGAACAGGTATATATATATATATATATATATATATATATATATATATATATATATATATATATATATAATGTGGGTGTTTCTTAGCTAAAAATGATATTTTTTACATTGGACAAATAAATAAAAAAGACAATCTCTTATCCTTTATAACATAATTCATTTTATTTTGTAAAACTTAATTGAATATGAATAACTTTTTTACAAAGAAAATGGACATTTAACTTTGTAAAATGCTCATTTGCAATTTCCCATGCCTTAATTTATATGGCAGCTTGGCGTGAAATAGTCAATTTGAAAGGCAACTGGTTCGTTTTAGTTAATATCAATCTATCTCTTTTACTCCTGCATATAATTTTTAAAGTAACAATTATTCTACAAACTCAACATTATATCTGGTTTTAAAAGAAAATATTACAAAAGATCCATCCTACGAAAATGTAATGTATTTTAAAAACGTCAATTTTCTATTCTCACCGAGATTTTTAATTATTTGTATTCATATATATATATATATATATATATATATATATATATATATATATATATATATATATATACCTACTTTATTTACTCATATAAAATTAATATACGAAAGTATAGATTTATGCGTAAACTTTAAGTATTTACTTCAAAAGTGCCCAATACGTAGGTAGAGCTAGTTAGTAATTTATAAAATATACATGGTGATTAAGCTACACTGAATATTCTGCGTTTCATCCACTCTATGACTCCTTAGGCTTATGCGCGAATTCTGTGGTTGTTTATCGTTTTTATATGCTCCTCTTCTATTGAGATTATAGTTAGCCAATCAGCTTTCTAGTATCCACCGCGCCCTTTCTATGCATGCCCATTGGCTGATATATATATATATATATATATATATATATATATATATATATATATATATATATATATATATATATATATATATATATACGCATAACGAGATGAATTATATCACGGATTACTCAATCATGTGGTTTCAAGTCTTACAAAATATTTTTGGAAGGTAATATTTTTGTATAAGACAAGTCAAATTGCTTAATGTACTTGATAAAGTAAATTATTGTATAAAAAGAGAACGTCTTTCTACAGACTTTGCATTACCAAAAAGTGGGACTAATTACATCAAATTCTGTGTTTGCAACGGAATATTGCCTTTCATTCAGAATACTTGATTAAATACAATTTGATTTTTCTATCAAGGTGGCAATCTTCAAACAGCCTGGAACACAACAACATTATTCTTTTTCATTCCATTCCATACACAAGTCGGATACTTAAAACATATACACATCCTTTCATTGTTTCAACCATTTCTTACCACTTTTCTTTGAAAGATTTTACCTTTTTATATCATTTCAATGCTAAATAGTAAAATTATATTAATTGCGAATAAATATTTTCCTAATGATTTTTCTCTTTTTTTCATGAATCGATGAAATTACTTTGAATGTTTTACTCCTTATTTAAACAATAAACTTTTGTCTTGAAAAGTATATTTTCTGAAAGAAAATTTAATATATAACCTGATGTACATATATATATATATATATATATATATATATATATATATATATATATATGGGTCATGTAAACATTTTTCCGGTTTTCAACTTCCGGTTTCTAACATTCTACACATTTTTCTAGTGTCTTGACATACTCGTTCCAAAATAAAAACAAAGTCGTAAAATAAATTATCTTTTTTTATGTCAGCATTTTTACGAATTGTTTTGTCGTATATCATTTTTTTTACATTGTTGCATTATATTTTAAAAGAAAACTAACATTAACAAACCGAATATACATGAATATATATAACCAAATATAATTTTAAAAACAAACATTGTACGTCTTTACCGTCATAGATTGTTAAAAACGATTTTATTTGTATTTTTGTGCGAATTAAATGTTTCAAACAAAAAAGCAAAACAAATATGTTTTCTCATGTAAAAACAGAAAACTGCTTGATCAATTTGCATAATTTCTTAAAAATTCCTTTATCCAATATATAATTGTGCGTGATTAAAACTAATTTTTCTTCTCCAGATTTCAACAAAAATAATTTTAACTATTGTTTAAGCTAAAAAGTAAAATAATTTATTTTGTTTTTTATGTTTATTGTTTATCATTTATATGATGAATATGATAAAATGCTTTTAAAGTATTTTGTTCGTCGGTTCGACATTTCCACCAAGATTACATATGTTTGTTACATTACTGTTTACAACGTTTGTACGGTGTAATTTTGATCATTATAATTATTCAAAAAGCGTAGGTATTTTTCCAATATTAATAAAAAAAATCTACTCAAACATAATAACATCTAACGTTTTTATAGAACACAACAAAAATGATGCAAATGTAACTGTTACCAAAGGCAATAAAAGTAGCACCTCATTCTTAATCGGTTGCTTAAGAAAAAGAAAACAAGAAATTATAACTATTTCACCTGTAAATTATATTTCAGTCCCTTTATTTTTATAGAATGAATATCTCAGCGTAATTAAATGTATTTGCGGTTCTCGTATACTTATTCTCTCCCTGTTTTTACTTTCGTTTTTTTCTCACTCACATGTCACTATTCCGAATTCAAAGCAGTGGGCTTACTTAACTTATTGTAGCATATAATCTAACAATTTAATAAACGAAAATACGGTACAAGTTTAATTTAACTTGAAAATGCTAAAAAAAATCGTTGTTTTTTATCAATTTGATATTGTTATGGAGTTAAATGGAACGCAGGATTTTTAGCAACGAAAGATGTATTCACATAAATTACAGGCAAAGTAAGTTGAGTAATACCGTTCCTCAACGGTTGGGCGTGTGCAACCGACCAGCTTGGTCGCGTGCCAATCTGAGACTGCCGGGAACCGGTACTCCATACCGAAAGTGACGTCAACAGAGGAAATGACGTCATGAGATAGTCCATTAATCCCCTGGAGGGAACTCTCCAACACCCCCTCACAAGCTTTTTGTTCGTAAAAGCTGTCAGTACCTCTTCTTTTTAGGGTTTACCATCAATGGCTCGGTAACCTTTCTCTTACGGAACGATCGCTGTAGTTCAGGTGTTGGTTGAGGAGGTTCAAGATCAAAAGTTTCGAAGACAGTGTCTATCGGCTCATCTTCCAATGGTGGACTGTCGCTGGCTTCAACTGATCGACATCTTAGTTGGTTCTCGTGACGTTTGTGGGTATATATTTGTCCTTGGATGATATATAACATGTCACCAACTTTCTTAGTAATTGTACTCACCTCCAAGAATGATGCGTTATTTTTAAAACTTTTGAAAAACACTCTTTCGCCTGGTATGAAACGTTTACTGGGTACATAAGTGGTCACTAGTGGCCTTGACTGTTTGGGTAAGAGCTTGTCAAAAACTGATCTCATTTTCCGCGCAAACATCGTTTCTGCAGGTGAGACTGCTGTTGGTGTGTTCAGCTTAGGCGTAATCCTATACACGTGTAGAAATTGTTGAAGTGCTTCATCTGTTGGGGTCCTTTGAGCATTCTTAGGCTGCTTGCTTTGGGGCATTCTTTTGGCGCTTTGCCGTTTCAGTTCTTTTGCCTCCTTTGCCAGATTTCGTTGAAGCTTTCTTTTTTTATTTCTCTGTTGCTGCAAATGGGAGTTTTCGTTTCTTCTTGAAAACGGGCATAGTGTTTTCTCTTAGTGCGAAATTTGCTATAGCCTTTGTACATTTTCCTAGTCCTAGTGAGAATATTTCTGGAAATTCCTCTTTTAACTCGCCTTTCACTTGTTGCGCTTCCGTACACGAGTCTTCTACCCTATGACAGAATATATTCATATGTTCGTCCCACAATTCGAATCGCTCAATCCAATCAGTACCGAACAGGTTTTCGGATGTCCTATGTACATACACTTTCACTTTTTCAGTAACATCATTTAAGGTCACCGGGAGTATGAGCTCTCTCTCAAATTCCACTTTATCGCCTGTCACAGTTCGAGCTGATTTGTTCGTCTTCCACATGTTTGGCTTCCTTAGCCTTTTCCATGTCCTAAGGTTAATGATGGACAGGTTTGCTCCGGAATCCAATTGCACAGTTTTATTTGCGATGTAAACTGTGACATATTTGCGCCGGTTCTTATCCGATCACAGTCGAATCTAATCTGTCGGACGTTGATCTTGACTTTGTTCTTTCTGTACCGGGTCGCTTTGTGCCCCTTCCTGCCACATTCGTTGCAGTACTTATAATTTTAAAAACATTGACTCGACCAAGTTTTCCCGCCGCAGCGATAGCACGAACTTGTAGGGGATCCGGGTCTTGTGACTGGGTGGAACTTATTAAGTGTAGCCTGAGTTTTCTTACTTCCAGCTTTGCTTTTTCGGGATGAGTATTTTTCCGGTACGAAGGTCGTCCTTCTAATGACTGTTGTACCTGTCTCCTCGACGTGTCCCGAGTTGTTCCTTACGCAGATTACCCGTTGACAATCCTCAACCAACTTCTGGAGGGTGAGGCCCTGTTCGCTCTCAAGTCTAGGGAGAACACTCGTCTAATCTCAGCGTTTTTGGATGAGACTAGACCCTGCGCATTAAACACTTGAAGTCATCTGCCGATAAATCAGATAGACGGAAATAATCGCAGTGTCTATTTACCATGGACGCGAAGGTTGAGTAATCGTCGTCGTCGCTTTTTTTGCAGGTTCAAGCACTTCCATCTTCTATGAAAAAAGCGTACAATTCGGGCTGAACAGTTCGGATAAAAGTTTGACCGGTTCAGAAAATTCCAATTCACTCGTCTTCCCAGGGAGAATATAATCCACAAACTTGCTATGTTCTGTGATCCCTAATTTCCTCAAAAGTAGGCGAACTTTCTTAGCGTTTCTCCACTCTTGATGATGCACGGTGAATAGGTCCTCATATCTCCGATAGGAAGCGTCAAACGTCCCTTCCAACTTCGGTTGGTAGTTGAACGTTTCTATAGCCTTCCATATTGTACTTTGGGAAAAAGCAAAACTGTCGTCCCTGTGTTCCGTTCTATCGAACATTTTTTAGCAATAGCTCTTCTTGTCTCTGTTGTTGAAGTAGCATTCTCTCCTCCAACGCTTACTGCCTCTCGTGAAATTATAACTGGCGCTGTTTATCACGTTCTTTTAAATTTTTCTCAGCTTTCTGCTTCTGGTTGATCTGAGCCTTTATTAGTTGTATCAATACTGCTTTAACCTCCTCCATTTCGTAATGGCTTTTCCAAACGCGCGAAATAAAAAAATTATTTCCGTTTTTGACTGGAGAAGAGAGATAAAAAAAGGAAAAATGAAAACGTCCTTTCCTTGAGTGGGTGCGTATGCGGAGGTAGCAATGTATCCCTTGCTTCTTGATAAAAACCTTAGAGATAACCCAATATGATGATGAATAAAAAAAATTACTTGCGAAACAAAAACAAAAAAAATGTACAGCGATACAATACAGTTACAAAAGAATAAAAAAAAATAACTGCGGAATTGTTTGGCAGCTTAACAAAATGGCTAGTTTTTATGTGTGTGGGGGGCCCACGCGGCAAGAAAAAAGTTTTTCACTTTAGAACTGACAGTTAAAAATTAAATATTTAGGAAAATTCCACTCAATGTAAAAGTACCTTTCTTTTAGTCCAAGTAAAACGAAAGGAGGAAAAAACATTTCTCTCCCGTTAAAATATTGCATAAAGTTAGCAGCAAAAAAACAAAGGCAAAAAAACTTTTCACTTCATTTGAAAAATGTTCAAATTTGCATACAAATCCAATCCACTGTTTACAATAGAATTGTTCTCACGTGAAAATTGGGTCAACATTTTTCTCTTTTTTTTCTTTCTACTTTCAAAAAGTAACCAAATAAACACATACGATCTTAACAAAATGCATCTAGAACAGTTCTTTTTAATTTAAATATAGAGAAAAAGGATTAACTTACAATTAAGTCGATAACTTGGCAATGTGTTCGTTTTCTTGTTTTTTTTGTTTGTTTTTAGGATTTTGTTTTTAGCACGTAATTGCCAGCCGACTTCTTAGCTTGTAAATCGGACGTTTTTTTAAGCCAATTAGAATTTTGTGGGTTTTTGTGGAGTTAACCCGTGTGAAAGTCGAATCCGTTGTCGCCAGTTGTTATGAAGTTAAATGATAATAAACGAAAGGAACACGGGGTTTTTAGCAACAAAAGATGTATTCACATATATTACAGGCAAAGGGAGTTGAGTAATACCGTTCCTCAACGGTTAGGCGTGTTCAAACGACCAGCTTGGTCGCGTGCCAATCTGAGACTGCCGGAAACCGAAAGTGACATCAGTAGAGGAAGTGACTTTATGATATAGTCCAATAATCCCATTAATCTCCAACAGATATTCAAGTAAGAAAATGGATAAACAAAATCGTAAAAATCAGATTTAAATAAAAATATTATGAATAAAAATATCATTTTAAATTTAGTAATAACGTAAAAATGGAATTTTTACTTAATTAATAATTCGAAATAAGAAAAATGATTTTGTTTTTATTTGATTTTTAAGGCACAATAATTTATATCGGTTTTAAATAGACTAAACTTTAAAAAAAAAAAACACTAATAACCGCGTTGATAAAAAATACACTGATGTCGGCCTACTGCTACGAATTCGGAATAGGGTCATGTAAGCGAGACAAAACGAAAGTAGAAATAGGGACAGAAGAACATGAGGACCGTATTTCTCCTAGCTTTTTACGATTTTAACTATTTTTATATTAGAGTTTGTATTTAAAAGTTAAAAAACGTGTAAATTACTTGCAATTTTTTCACTATGGAAAGGTTTTCAATATGGAATAGACATTTTAGTCTATTTAAAACGGGCAAAATTTATAACTGTTAGCTTACAATAATGCTTTATTCTTATTTATAGAGTAATGCGGTAATTAGGTGATTGATCCGTATTAATCCATAACCGTGCATTGAACGGATACAATATTATTTCGCTGCACCTTATCATAACAAAAAATCGTCAATGAATATATATATATATATATATATATATATATATATATATATGAAATAGAGTGAAGACAATCACACACACACACGTATACTAGGAGTATAATTAGGTTTGATGTTGAAACGACTTAGAAAAATCTACTTATTATTTTTTCATTTTAATGAACTTTGCATAAATGTTTCTATTATGTGACAATATATTTATATATACATGTATATGCATATGTATATATTCTTAATGCATTTACGTAATTAAAAAAATATTTTGTTTCCTCATAAGTATCATGTTTATACTTTAATTCCGTATACTCAGTATGCCATAGTTAGCTATAAAATATACTCACCCAACAAAAAACAATCCATCTTTGATGTCATTATAGATGCGTTAACTAATACTTTTAACACATCTGTATACAAAAAATCAACCGGTGTAAATTCCAGTCCCCTGCGAGTGTCAACAACGGTACAAGAGAGTTAAAAGAATGTCGACGTTAAGATGCGTTCGCCAGAAATAAATCAATCTGTGTTATTATATTTTCTTTAGCTTTCTATGTTTTAAATTTTCCCTTCCGATTTCGACATTGTTTTAATTCGAAAAATAGGTTCACTTTTTCCTAAATAAAATATTATAAAATAACGAGGACTAACTCTGTTAGTTTCTCTATAACGAATTTGACATAAATAACTAAGAATATATTACAATGCTGCACTATGAGATGACTGTTAAAATCAACGAAAGCATAAACATTCATAAGCTTAACCGTTTTTGATTAGGATATGCTACGAAATTTAGCCGGAAGAAAGTTTGCTTTCTTTCTTTCTTTTTACTATTTTTCTATTTACAGACTCAACACATTCTTGCATATTAAGCAAGGTATTACCAGTTTTTAAAAATTCACTGACCATATTTTTTATATATTTATGTTACGGTATTTTCTATTTACATCTATCTATTAATGACTGCTTGCTGAAATTATTTATAGATTTAAGAAATAATTATTTGAATTGAAACAAACGATTGATTGTAATAATTTCGTCAGTCTATTTTGCATTGCTTTCATTACACTTATATTACAGCTGTTAATTTTGAGGACATTCCTATCAATTATGTCAAAAAAGGGAAAGTCATCAACAAGTGCGTGGAGGTATCCACTAATGCAAAGAAGGCGCATGGCACAACAATCAACAATTACTGTGCCCTACAACACAGCAGAACAGCCAGGGGATGCTCGGGTCGTATTTGTTGAAAATGGTCGTTTGGGTCATTCGGCTGGGAGTGGTTCTTCCTTCATTGCAGATTCTGATGCAATTGGTGATAATTCACATTTGCATGGGCCTTCGACAAGTAGTTTCTCAATCGCAGACAATCTCCCCATTTACCCAAATGAAACGAGTAAAATCCAGGTTGTTTCTCAAGTTTCAATTGACGAAGACCCGAGAGAAAGTTATTTGGAAAGACATGCTTTGTGTTCGACTGAGGAGCAAATAAAGAATCGTCTTAAAAGAAAGGCAGTAGGTCAGTCTGCTGCACACACTTCCGAAACCGAAGAACAACGAGACAGACGTTTAAGGAGAAATGCTTCAGCTATGTCCACTGCACGTGCTTCAGAGAATTTTTTTTTACACATTGATCACCACTTATCAAGGCCCGGAAGCCACTCAGGGATAAGGGTTATTGCAAGTACATTACGTTAATGTGGAGATTTGATGAATTGTTTACTTAAGGGGCGGTTCATTAGGAATTTGTTAACGTTGGACTTGAAGACATCCAAGTTGTAGTCCGGTGGGAAGCAGGCAGACGGAACAGAGTTCCACAGGCGTGCAGTTCTAAGAAAGAAGCTTTGTTCATGGAATCTACGTTTGGATTTAGGCACAGATATAGAGTGGGGGAAATTTTTCACATTGGATTCAGCTAGACGGGTGTTTTTCGGGAAAGATTGGCGAGGAGGGACCAGAGATTGGAGTTCAGACGAGCACCTGCCATGGAAATAACGATAAAACAAGGATAGGCTCGCAACGTCTCTTCTGTGGGAGAGAGGTTGCAGAGTAGAGAAAAGGGCATCCCCCACTAAACCACGAAGTCTATTTTGTACTCTGTCAATACAGGATAGGCTGTTTTTAAACGCTCCTGCCCAGATATGGCAACAGTATTCCATTCTTGGACGTACTTGGCTTTTATATAGATAGAGAATTGCATCAGTAGTGAGATATCTTCTGGAGCGGTAGAAGGATCCCACCATCTTTCCAGCTACCTTGGCAACAGACTTGATGTACGTGTTCCATTTCAGATCAGGAGTAAAGGTCAAACCCAGAAGCTTGTCAAAACACGGGGCCTCTCCCAGACGAGAGCCATCCATCACAATTGATGCCAGATGGGGATCAGAGCGTTGATGATGTAAGGATAGGAGTTTGGTTTTGGATGCATTAAAGGTAACCAGCCACGTCTTCCCCTACTGGAACACGCGCTCGAGATCAGAGGAGAGAGAACTTTGTCATTTACAGCCTTTGATGTGTTGCCGTAGATGGTCGTGTCATCATCATAGATGTCAACGAATGATTTAAGTATGTGTCTAGGAAGTTCATTGATGTAGATCAGGAAGAGAGTTGGACCCAGGATTGACCCCTGAGGGACTCCAGCATTTATATTGCAGGCCTCCGATTTTTGTCCATCTACCTCTACTCTTATGAGCCTATCGGAGAGAAATGATTTAATGATTGAGAACACATTTCCAGTGATACCGTAGCTGGAAATCTTGTGAAGTAGACCCTTATGCCATAACTTGTCGAAGGCCTTTGATATGTCAAGAGCAATTGCCCTAGAAAGGAAGCCTTTGTCAAGAGATTCACTAATCCTGTGGGATATAACCGTCAGTACATCTGCGGTAGATCTTGCAGAGCGGAAACCATATTGTGTGCCACTAAGAAGGTTGTTCCTGCTGAGGTGGTTGACTATTTCTCTATTTAATATGGATTCCAGCAACACACAGGAGACTTGTTGGTCTGTACTGAGAGGGAGATGACTTATCACCTGAATTCTTAAATACAAGGCAAACTGATGAGGTCTTCCAGGGAGTCGGAAAGCACTTCTCCTTAAGGCAGCGCTTAAATAGTTTCGTAAGTATAGGAGCGAGTTCTGGTTGAAGCTTTTTTAACACTATAATTGGGATGCCATCAGGGCCAGTTGCTTTACTGGAATCAAGGTTCTTGATTAGCTTGGCGACCTCATGCACGGATATTTGTATGTTACCTAGCTTGTTCTGTGTTATAGGAGGAAATATGGGGAGTTGATGGCCTTCGTCGCATAGGGTAGAATTAGCTGCAAAGTTCTTTGCAAATAGTTTGGCCTTGTCTGACGCTGACGAGATGACCTCTGGTCCATTGCTAATGGTTAAGATAGAACGCACACTTCTGTTCAGGATCCTATTTGTTATTTGCCAAAACTGGTGGAAACCAAGCCGCTGATTAGCTACTTTGGATTTAACAGACTGGGCTCTCTTGCATTTTTTATTACTCTTTTACAGTGGTTTCTGACGTTCCTGAAAGCAGCTTTATTCTCAGTGCATCTATTACGTTGGTAGCTTTGGAAAAAGTGATTTCTGTGCGCGATAGCAGCAGCACATTCTGGGGAGAATCATGGCTGGCTGTTAGGTTTTTGTTGTAATTTTTTCAGATGGTATGAATTGGTCTATGCCTACAATTAACCATTCGGTCAGATCTGATACTATAGAGGACACTTCCTTTTTAAACAGGGAGTGCAGAGGTAAATCAGATATGAATGTACGGAAGCTATCCCAGTCAGCCATAGAGTATCGGTATACAGTACGGTGGAGGGGTACTTCTGGCGACTTATTACATTTTGTTTTTATCTTAACTGATACGACGGAGTGGTCGGAGGATCCTAGAGGAGAATGAACGGAACATGAACATCGCTCAGGGGACGGTGAGAGAAAAAGGTATAGGAGGCTTGCATATTGATTGGGTGTATCGGGCACACGGGTGGGTTCGCGAACAGTCTGAGTGAGGTCATAAGCAATGGCAAAACCTCCACTCATCGTGTGTCTTATTTGAATGGGTCAGCCATTCCACGTTATGGACGTTGAAGTCTCCACATATGTGGATGTTAGCCGAGGGATTTGCAGACAGTATGTTGTCTATTTTCTCAGATATGCTCTTAAAGATAGTAACTCCGCTGTTGTGGGGTCGATAGATGGCAAATATAAATGCAGTGGTGTTAGCAAGTGAACCCTGAAGCACATATAGTGTAAATTAGGATCTTCTCTAGAGATATCCCTGCCACACGGGAAGCCATCCTTAATGTAGGCACATATTCCATGCCCATGGCGATTTTGGGGGTCAAATTTAGCTGTTAAGTTAGAGTATCCGTTAATTATGAACTCATCTAGGGAAGTAGTCGGCCCTATTTCAGTTTCACTTAGAAATAATATGTTCGATTTCGTCTTCTGTAATTGGGTTTAAACCTCTGGAAGGTTGGAACGTAGACCCTTGATGTTGGAGAAGGAGACCTAGTAGTAGGGGTCTACGTTGGAAGCTGGGATTCTAGGTTTAATCGAGTTTTTATTCTGGAGATATTTCATGTTGAGGTTTTTGGATTTGTGGAATAGGTCGGCAGACTTGGTTAGAGCAGTACAGAGAGAGAAAGTAAGAGAGGAAAAAAACAGGAAAATTTTTTTTGTAGCACACGAAATGGTAAAGCCGTAACAATTACCCACTAGTATGGCATCGAGAGGCCCCACCAGAGACTACTGCATGGTCCAGATCAACTCACCAAATAGCAATACAGCAGTCCCAGTACTTTGCGCCTGCTGATAGGACAGCCTCCTTAGTGGTTAATCCAAGGTTCGGGTCCCTGACTATCAGGCGGATAACATCAGCCCAGACAAAACGTTTACCTCCAGCACCCTTACTAGTGACATGGCCACAAGGACAGACAGAGACAGAACAATTTCCGACATCTCAGACTACTTTTCACCAAGTACTACCGACCTTTAAGCAGCTTTTTCTTCACCCTTTGTAAGAAAAATCATTCATTGAATGAGAACTGAGGGACAAAAAAGGAGAAGCGAGAGTTACTGGAGCTGCCGATAACACATCCACTTATTATCTACTCTCTATTAAAAAAAGGGGGAGGAGGGGAATGGGTACAAGTGACTTATTTATATCTAAGTAGTAAGTCCGGTGCTAAGTTAACAATTCAGGGCACTTTTGATGATAATCCCCCCTCCCATATTAATGGGTGGAAGTTTGTCGTTATCTATCGAGTTTGAATCATTGGAGTTTCACCTTATAATTAATTAAAATCCAATAATTTACTTTTATCAATTTGTAAAGTCGGCTTAATATTAATTTACATTCGAGTTTAGATAATTATTCAAGGTTTTACTTTAGGGGGTTCGTTTTCATAGGTAACTTTTTCTTTGCTAATGGCACTGTATTATATTTCGAATGCAATTGAAAATAAGGCTTACTATATTAAATGGTTTGATTGGCTAGCCAGGAAGCAAGCATTTTCAATATAGGCAAGCTTGCAGTAATAGTATATATTAAGTATACTACTTAAATAAAGTCCTAAGTTTATCTACTCTAATAGAGAATAATTTCCGGCATTTATTTTTTTTATCGTTAGTTTCCGGCATTTTGTTTGTTTTTATCGTTTACTTTGTAGCATGGGGGTGACAAATAAGACAGGAGAATAGAGACAAATACATAAATAAAACAAGAAAAACAAGTTTGAACACGGTAACAAAAAAAAACATTTAGGATGAGTTTTAAAAAAATACTTAACGTGGTTGCCATAATGTTCCGTTCGCCGTCTTTTTGCCAACTGGTAGCTGGCATGTCGTCGTGTCTTTCTAGAGCGTAAGAAGATTTCTATTTCCGGATAACTTGGACGAGTGCCTATCTATTTATAGAATAAAAGTCGTTACGTTCAGATGTGTAAAATATTTCATTTACATTTTTTTATTGTTAAAAAGTTCTAACTTTTTTTTATAAAGTCCTAAGTTTATCTACTCTAATAGAGTAGAATGTAGAGCAACGAGACGGATGGAGGGGCAGATACAATATAGAGCCAATTTGGAAGGGTATTGAAGAATAACAAAGTCACGCTGGTCTTTAAAAACATTCAACTATATTCCATCTTCTATTTATGCTGAACAGCCTGGCATAAAAATAAGCTTATATGTATAAGAAATGCTTCCATTTTCTCGCGAAAAGATGGCAAAGTTGAAACTAAAGTTTTTGTATGCAAATAATCCATGTAAGAAATGAATTTTTGAGCCTTCAAAATTGGTGATTAACTTAACGAATATTGCAATGATCTTAACTTAACGAATATTGTAATGATCTTATGGCATCGGACATGCTGAATTCAAACTCACCGTTTCCCATCCATTTATAGAAAAAAAATGTAACTGTAACCCACTCCATAGTATATCGTATTGTTTATAATGTATTGTGTTTCTTCCTCAAAAACTTTAAAATGGCTGGATTTGCTGTAAATGAAACAAAATAAACCAAAAACATTTTTACAATTTTCACAAATCAAAGATTATGAATTGTTGAGTCTTATAAAAAAAACTGTTGTACTTCTTAATATGGACCTAAGTCGTTTGTGGATGGTATTAATCTCTACAATTGACTGTCAATCAGTTATGATCGGTCGCCATCGCCTTAAAATGTAAATGTTTGTCGTAACTGATTCTTGTTTGATAATGCTGATCTTAATATCGAACATCTGAGAGTAAATGTTTGACGTCAGTGAGTTTAGAAATAAACAACTGATACTAAGGAAAAGAAATTCACGAGTGGATGCCATCCTAATTTCACTCTTGCAATACTGTCTATATAATGAGAAAACAGCGGACTTTGAGCTGTTTTTACATTTGTAGACCAATATCAATTTAGGCATGAACAATCGTCAACCGTAGAATGTGAAAAGCAAGAGAAAAAATTAAGGTGGGCAAATCCGACATCTGAAATTGACTTCTATTTCATATATTTTAAACTTCTATAAACTGAGGAGGGCTAGTGACAAAATCGTTAAACACATAAAAATGTGTGTACTACTTAAACAAATCAAATAACTTATATAGACATACTTTTCCATTGTATTATGCTTATTTTCTACTTACCATTAATCTTAGTATATAAAATTAGAACCGGTATTTTATCAGGTTGACAAGAAAGTTTTACATTTTTTAAGTTTTAAATTCAGATAGACGTATCTCGGCTCAAACAAAAAATTATTGATCGAAAAAGCACCTCCAGAATAACCACACGTTTGCCAACGTTTTCAGTGTATATGCCAGTAACGTGAAAATTTTGCGTACTGGTGGCGATGAAATCGCTAAAGGCGTTTTTTATATACACTTAGAGTTTTGAAGCATTTCTCACGCAGATATTGCTGGAAAAAGTGGTAGTCGGTAGGTGAGAGGTCTGGAAACTATGGTATCTGGGTCAGTGTTTAGTAGCCCAATTCGTTGAACTTTCGTAGTGTCGGGTTAGCAACGTGTGGCTGAGCATTATATTGGAGAATTTGGCCTTTTTTGTTGAATAATGTTGGGTGTCGTTATCGAAGTTTTTGACGCATTTCATCCATTTGTTGACAGTACTTTTCCGCCGTAATAGTTTCGCTTTCATTCAAAAAATTGTAATGGATGAGACAGGTCGCTGACCACATAACAGTCAGTATGAGCTTTTTTTGTACAACTTTAGCTTCGGAAATGTCGTGATGCTTCATTGGACAGTTGTACGTGGATTGGCTTTGATAAAGACTCTTATCTGATCGTTGTCAACATCCGATGGCTGACCACTACGCTCGTCATTTTCAAACTCTCGTCGCCGTCACGAAATTTCTTAAACGAACATTGTGCTGTGTATTCAGTAGTAGTCCCTGGGACAAACGCTTCGTTGATACTGCAAGCTGTTTCAGCCTAGATAGAATTGAAATAAACAAAATGTGATAATTTGTTGTTGGTTTTTTTTTTCATATTTTATTCAACGTTCTTAAAAGAAGACACACTTGTTTTAAAATGATAGTAATTTAAACGATTAGATAGAGCGAAAAACACTTTAAAATGATATATAAAGTAAAGGTAATGTAACGAAGACTTATTTGAATATCCATTATGTGAAATTAAAATTTAAAAATCCGCAAAGACTTTTTTCTCAACCTAATAAAATTTGGCTATTATAAATATGATCAGTTTAAAAAAAAACACGTGAAACTTTTTGATTAAAGAGTAAAAAGCAGCCAATAAGTTTTTAACCATGAAAATACAGCATAATATTTGTAGATAACATTCAAGCTTAGCTTTAAAACATTTATATAACGAACTTTTTAGTACAAAGGTTTTCGTAAATCGCTCCTAATCATTTAGAAAATCTCTACTACTGTTGTGCAATATTCATTTGATACAAAAATTATAATTATTGATGCGCTTTATTGCATTCAGCTGATTTATTTAGAATTAAGTATATTCATATTTTATGGGTATAGTCAGTAGCAGTAAAAGAATGCGCAGTACATTTTTTAGCTTTGAAATTGAATAAAAGAACTAAATTTGATATTTTACGGATTATAGATACTTTGACTGTCAATCTTTTCAAGATTTTTACTAGATGGTTTATCCTTGACTGGTTCAAGTTCCATTTCTTTTTATTTTATAATATGGGAACACGTAATTATAATGAGCCAACTAATCCTAGTACTGGATAAATAACCTACGCATATTTAAGTAATTACTACGTTCGTTTAAAAGGTTAGTGTTCTAGACATTGCTTCTAAATTAGCACCTCAATAAGACGCCGGATATAACTGATAAAAAAGCAGAACACCTGATACTTATTTATCTACAGAACGTTTTTATTTCGAAAGACGGTGGGAACTTAATTACAGCCATTCCAAACTGTTAACATCAGTTCAGATAGTGATGTTTATCTTAAGTAAAAATAACACTATTTTTGTGGAATTAGACTAAACTTTTATATACGTCACTTAATGCTTTCTAGTGTTTAATCCTCAAAAGAAATTATACGCTGCAGTTAATTTAGTCAACTAGATAGTTGAATCTATCTAATAAAGGATTTTAAACAAAGAATTTATCGCCATTTTATTGACAAAATTGTGAAAAACTCTCGATATAAATTATTATCGGGAGAATACAATATGTCGATTAACGAATGACCTTTAGCAAGGTGTGTCACGATTTCTGTAGTGTCCATAAAAATAAAAGTCTAAATAAAAGTAATATTTATTATATTCATCTACGACTTGAAAAAGAACTTATGTGCCTATTTCTTGGGGTCAATGTGAAATGCAATTGTCGTATAGAATTATTGATTTATTCTTTCATTCTATAAAAAGGCGACTTTCATTCTATAAAAAGGATAGTGTTAATTTCGTTAGCTGTAGTCGATCGAAATAATTCTCATAGCTCCTCAAAGACAATTATCACTAAATACAATAATATTTGGCATAAACATATTTATTATTTATCCTATAAATTTATTATTTATCCTATAAATTTATTATTTATCCTATAAATTTATTATTTATCCTATAAATTTATTATTTATCCTATAAATTTATTATTTATCC
This sequence comes from Euprymna scolopes, assembly GCF_053919585.1. NCBI lineage: Eukaryota > Metazoa > Mollusca > Cephalopoda > Sepiida > Sepiolidae > Euprymna > Euprymna scolopes. The sequence goes on along the minus strand of NC_136506.1, from coordinate 49,368,960 downwards.
TATAAATTTATTATTTATCCTATAAATTTAAAAATTTGCCTATGAAACTCCTCTATCAGTTTTTGGTCTACAGACATGATGTTACGTTGTATCGGCAGGGATAAAACGTGTCATATATTATATAACGAGGTGGATTTGATATGATAAAACAGTTATATTGTATTGAGATGTGGGATGCGGAAAATTTTTTTTTTAATGTATTAAACGTATATGTTGTATAAGCAGGGGTTTTATATTTTATCTGTATATTCATGTACGTATAAATGCGTATATGTATATACGTCGTATCATTTAGTTGATCGTCTATTGTGTATATTTTAACATTTATGCAAATATTCTAACAGGAAACGATTAACGTGGACGTATCAAAACAGTTGTAGACAAGCAGTTCTTTTTAGCAGATGTAAATAACACAACACATACATGAATTATTTACGAACATTTATTTTCATGATCCGGCCGGCATTTTTAGAGATTACACGTTTTTCAATCTCATCTGCAATAAATGACACCGCTCCTTGCGTCATTTGAGTCGCCAGTTTTCTCTGATGTCCAGCTAACGACTCCTAGAATCTCCCCAAATCTACATTTCATCACGGGTCATTATGTGTGTCAGACCAACAGTTGATGTAACCTCAATCTAGCTATTTGTTTATGAAAACCAAATTCATGTTTACATCTATTTTTTATTTTCACATTCTTTTTGCGATTTATTATATGTCAATCATTTTTTCCAAATTAATTATTTATTTTTCTAATTATAATAATTGATCCAGTGACCCGCCGTCGCTAGAATCAACTAATAATAATAATAATAATAATAATAATAATAATAATAATAATAATAATAATAATATATTTGGCCCTGTGTGCTACAGTTTACACAGATACTACGCTATAATCACAGCCCAAAAGCTTACAACATTGCAAGGAGACTTAATATATAGGGTATTCGAACCCATGCGAAACTTCATATTTGGATTTTAGCCGAGAACAATCGGTGCAAAATTGGGAGATTTAAAGAAATGGAATTTGCCAGGTGAAGGTCGAACTATGGCATTACAAATATGCATGCGTAACGTAATAGCTATTGGTCCCTGTTTATATGTTTAGCCTTGCAGCAAACATACCTCATAGACCGGGCATTAATGTTAAAGGAAAAGTAAATCGTAATCTAAACGTTTTGGTTTCGATTCTCGGTAGTGGTGAACGAGTCAGTTTTTTTTTTAACTTTTTAAATCATAAGTATATATTGGGTCCAATATAATATAATAATATATACGAAATCTGCATCAATCAAAATATCCTATTTAAGCGTATTTAACGACCAGGCCATGCCGGGCGGCCTGCTAGCATAATACTTATTATAGTTAAATTCCAATTTTGATATATCTGCTGTCTTTTTTTTATATCGTTCATTTCTTTATTACATTTGTTATTTTAAACCCCACTCTTCCCATGTTAAATAATAATTTCGAAATAATAACGTTAATATTTCAGCGTCCCAATTGTTCTTTTGGCTTTTGTTTTCTCGTTTAAATTATCCAAATAAACAATTGTTAATATTGTCTGTTTTTTTTTTTACATCGTTCATTTCTGTATTACGTTTAAGTTATTTTAAACACCACTCTTCCCATGTTAATTAATAATTTCAGAATAATAACATTAATATTTCAATGTGCATGTCATGCGCGCATGCGCAACCGGATGTCGTAAACCGGCAAGTGGGTTACATACATCGTTACAAGGTCATTTGAGTTTTATATATATATATATATATATATATATATATATATATATATATATATATATATATATTCCGTATTCTAAATGTGTTAAATCATCACAACATCGACAGAAAAATATGCACATTTTATATTACATTAGTCATGCTGGCTGAGTGTCCAGTATTTTTGTTAAGCGGAAAGTATGATGGACGGTAAACTAATGTGTATTGTTATTAAGTTGCATATGTAAACTACCTCTGTCTGTGTTTGGTGTGTCTGTCTTAATTTTTATACAGTGAATCTCTTCCGATACGCAAGATCTCATGTGAGAGTCGAGTCAAATGATTGCATTTTTGTGGATATATATATATATATATATATATATATATATATATATATATATATATATGAGAGAGAGATAGATAGATAGAGAGGGAGAGAAAGAGATAAAGAGAAAAGAGTGTGCTAGATAAGTCGGAAAGATAGCTGCTAATGAATATTTTTTTCATTGAAACTTCGCGTGTTTAAGTCAACTTAAAGCGCTTTTGTACGCACGTGCACATATATATTTATACGTTAAAATCGGTTCATTTTTAACTATGTCTTATCCGTCTTACAGTAACCCAAACGGTAATCTCCAAAGGTTTAGAGATAAATGTTTTGGTTTCGATATTTTTTTTTAATTTTTGATTTCACTACTATATATTTAGTAGACTATAACAATCAATAGAGAATTGTCTCTCTAATAATAATTCGAAATCTACGTAAATTATAATATCATATTTAAGCGTATTTTACGATCGTGCAAAATCGAGCACCTTGCTAGTAAATTGAAATTGTGTGTGTGTGTGTGCGTGTACATTTCCCTACCAAACTGCTCTGTCAATTTTCAGGCTACGGACTCGAGATTTGACAAGGAGTAATGAAATTTGGGAAAATCTTTTTTAATTTGGCTGTTAAGAGTTTAAAGTTCAAGGATTTGACCTTTAAAATCTCTACCAAACTCCTCCGCTAATTTTATTGTGAACACATGAAATTTTATATGCAGGTTACTTGGACATGGATCTAACTTCTTAATTTCATTTGAGCCTAAAACAATAAATGTTAAGGGGTCAAAACGGGGTCAAAGTTTTATCTAATTTGACTTCTGCGGTCTCTACAGGATTACTCGGCCAATTTTTGGTCTAAAGATTTAAAATTTTACATAAAGTTTATTCAGACAAGGGGTAAGCTTTATAATCCATTTTGTCTAAAATTGCGCTGCCGAGGGGTCAAAGTTCAAAAGATTTGACCTCTGCGGTCTCTAGAAAACTATTCAGCCAATAATTGGTCTAAACATTTGCAATTTGACACAAGCGGTATTCAGACATGCAGCAAGCTTTTAAATCATTTTGTGGGCGAAAAATTGGCTGTCAATCGGTCAAAGTTGAAAAAATTGCTCTTTGCAGACTCTACCAAACTCCTCCGATAATTGTGGGTCTAAACACTTGAAATTTAAAATGTAAACTACCTGGATATGAGTCAAACTTTTAAATATATATACATATGTACATAAAGTTATGAACAGTACACAGGGCCCGAGCAAAGCTGGACTAACCTGCTAGTAAAAGAATAAATGAAGATTTTTTAAGAATAAATATTAGTTTCGTAGTAAACGTATGTGGGATATATGCGTTATGAACGCTGTTAGTGTTATAATATTCTACGTTATATGTTCTGTGCCTGGTACGTGATAGAGAACTCATGTAAATAAATCCTTATAAATTTGGAAACCGAACCGGTAGCTGGTACACACCTGAATGTACTGCCACCATCGTACATAGAAATCACTACTTCTGTTTCTCTCAACTATATACATGTTTCGAAATTAAAGTCGCCTTTAGAAGTGCAAGCTATAACTGTAAAAGGATTATAGAAAACGCAATAGACTCATATGCTTAGTTCATCAAGTTCAAAGTAGAAAGAACATAGGCTTGATTCCCATGAGTTTTTGCGGATAACAAACAAGGTCCTGAACAGATGCATGTCCTCCATCCCGACGATCATTAATGGGCCTAAAGTGATTTCGTCAGCATTTGACAAAGCCAAACTCTTTGCAAAGAGATTTGCTGTAAACTCAACCCTGTGCTATTAGGGCCATCTATCTACGGAATTTCCTATCAATACCAAAAATAATCTGAGCAACGTTCACATGCCTGTTCGTGATGTTGGAAACTTATCTATTGAAACACTTCAAAGGCCAACAACGTCCAAGCTTTTTTTAAGTCTACTCCCTCCAGCCTTGAGCACGTGGTGCAATGTTGCAAAAAGTGACTTGTTCATTTTAACGCATGGATAACCAAGCTTTTATCTTTTTACTATAAATGCTCTGATCTTCATTTATATCTGCCCCAATTGATATGAATAACTCTCGTATAAAAGAAACTCGCTGCTTTGACAAGCTCTCGAGTCTGAATTTCACTCCTGATCTGAAATGGAAGATGTATATCAAATGTGTTGCCAAAGTCGCAGGAAAAATAGTTGCGTCATTCTGCCGCTCCAGAAGATAACTCACTCACGACGCAATGATCTGACTCTATAATAGCTAGATATGTCCTAAAATTGAGTATTGTTGCTACATCTGGGCAACATTTGCTCTGAAGGCTCTCTCCTGTCTTGATAGAGTTCACAACCGGTTTCGATGACTATCAATAATTTCCCTTACTCTCTATGTTTTCCTAATTCAATACGCAAATTCCATACAAATTTATTTTCTAGAACTGCCCGCCTGTAGAACTCTGTTTTGTTTGCATGTATTCCAACTGACTCCGATATGGTTGTCTTAAGTCATATGTAAACACTTTCTTGGTGAGCTAATTTCTACCACAATTGATTACTACACTGTTGTCCCGGTTTCCTCCGTACACTCCTTAATCCTTACCCACCAGTGACCTTCAATCCGCGATGAGTGGTAACTTCCTTTATAAAAAAAGACTTATGTAATGTTTCTTTGTGTTTTGTATAACACGCAGTTTAAAAGGTCTATAGTGAAAACTAGTAGTAACGAACAAATTATTTTAACTCTTAAAGAGAAACGATTGTAAACTGGTGCATCGTTCATAAATGTATGCTATATTGAAAGAAAAAAAGCGATTTATTTAAGTGAGTCTACATTTGTAAATCTGACATTTCTTTTTCTTTTAATTTTTTTTTATAACAAATGTTTTTACTGTTGTTTGTGACAGATTTGTGTAAAGACGTCATTTTTTCTGGTCTCAATGAATCAACCAATTCTACAATATTGAAACTTCACATGTTGATTATGAGACTTATATTCAAATAAAGTAAAAATCACTTGATAACGCCATGTAAATCAAATGATAAATAATTGTTTGCGATTATCAGTTTATTTTTTAATTTTTGAATAAAGGTCGTTCAAGTGTTAAAGTAAGGTCGAATAAAGTAAAACATAAAATCGCTTAACAAAAACAAAACAATTCACTTGCATTGAAAATGTCATTAAGATACATAAATGTACAAGTTATTGAGCAGCAAAATAATTCGTGCAATTCTAAATAAATTCTAAAAAAAACGAAACAACGAAAATCAAAGTAAAGTTAACAAATAATTAATGAAATGGGTTGATTGGTATATGGTTTGAAAATAAAATTAGTAACATATTGCGATATTTTTTATTTCGGGAATTTAATCATAACGGTTTAAAAGAAGAAAATGTCAGAAGGCGTTTATTCTGGGTATAAATGATTGAACATTGTTTATACATAAAGAGAAAAGGTGGTATTTTTGTACGAAGATAATTATTGCAGAAAAATATGTTTGTAAATGAAGGCGTTTTATTGAATGGAGAAATAGAAGCCATTGATTTATACTGTTTTGCTTTGTTTTCTGTTTAATATTTGGTAATAATATTCGATTATTATAGAATATAATATGAGCTAGCCAATACAGTTATAATAGAAAGAAAGAATAATCTGTAGGGAGTGTGACGTAAAGAGTGTGACGTAAAGAGTGTGACGAGAAAATTGTCGCCCTAGAAAAGACATGATTCTATTTCCGTTTGATGAAAACCGGTCTTCTTTTTTGTGTTGTTAACTATCTACTAGTTAGTCAGTTGTGTACAAATCCAAAGAGCGATAGGAGCATTCTATCATGTCTGAAAGTGACAATGTTCAACGAGCGAGATCGGAAATAAACCACTGTACTACTCATGCTCTCTACCGATCCAAGTTATGACAACAAGGTCACCGACCGCACCCTGAAAATGCAAATCCGGACGTTTAAACTCTTGAAGGAACAGCTCAACGCATTGAAAAACCAACGGTTTCGGTCTTTTGCTTTCCAGTGAGGCCAACGGCATGCCATCTCACATATTCGAAGGCGAATGGTGCAATCAGGTGGCCGCTCATAGCTTCTGGGCGTGGCAGCAGGGCTCGGCACCAGTCCACAAGTCCAAAGAGACCTAGGCTTGATTTCAGAAGGGGTTTTACGACTTTGTTCCTTTCTCACATTGGCCCTCCTCCTCCCCAGACTTGAACCCGCTTGACTACTTCGTTTGGTCATACGTCGAGAACATCACTAACATGACCTCCCACAACACTAAAACTAACCTAATCGCTGCCATCTGCCATGTATGTGCAGAGCACCTGTTGGCGCTTTTAAAAAAGGAATGCTCCTAATTCCAGATCCGTATTGAGGCGGTGATTGAGGATGAAGGCGGCTACATTGAATAGATGTCAGCTTTACTGCATTATTAAGTAACCTGAATTTTTTTTTCAATAAAAGTTTTTTAATAAAGTTGCATGGTTTTTTAAGGCGACAAAGTTGTCGACCCTGTATTTAGTTAGTGAAGGTATTAATGTTGAAATACAATGGCTCGGAATTTTTTTTTTTTTTCAAAAATGAAAAATCATATGTATATATATATATATATATATATATATATATATATATATATATATATATGATTTTTCATTTTTGAAAAAAAAAATCCCGAGCCATTGTGTATATATATATATATATATATATATATATATATATATATATATATATATATATATATATATATATATATATATTTAGAGAGAGAGAGAGAGAGATTGTTTTCTTTGAAAATTATATGTTATTCTGTGTGATATATGTACTTGTGTCTGTCCCTGGTTTGAAACCTTATTATAGTCATCTCTAATTTGTCAGCACCTTGCGGAGATTTTAAAAAGAAAAAAAAATTATAAATTATGAAAACACAGAATAGAAACATTTTCACGTATGTGCACGGTGTATTTTTCTACAAGTCTTTCTGAAAATATCCGTTTTTACAAGGAGTTTCTATTTATTCTTTGGGACGTTTTGGGAATGTTTTTACGTTTATGTTAATTTAAATATTTATTTCTTAATATATTTTGATAGCGGTATTAACTTAACGAGCCTGTCACGTTATTCTATTTCCCAAGGTATATTCGGTTTTCCTATGCAAGCATCTGATATTACTCGTACAATTACACAACATTATAAGTGCTTCATTATATTCTACTGCTTTTCTTTCTAAATTTCAGATCGAATGCTTGGCCTTGTATCTTATCCATCGATATTTTCAATGTACAACTTATTTTTGGATGTTCTGTGAAGGATTCCATCTTCATCAACTGATGGTTAATTCCTTCCGACCGCCAAGACGTACCTACATTTATCATGCTTTTGCCTGGGGTAAGTAGAAATGCATCCTTAACAGTACGAATATATCGTGCGTATGTGTCTTTTTGCCATTTAGTTTTATCTGTCGTATTTACCAAACACAACATAAGCTTTTAAAAATATTTGTCACTTGATTTTTTGCATGATTATTGTTATAAGTTTTCCGGCTTCACAAACTTGATTACTTTTCTGTGCCACGTGTTTTCGCCGACTTTTTCTTAAATCAAGAGATCCATGCATAGTTTAATTCTAGATTTCTATTGAGATGTTACTTATCCGAATTTGTTTAAGATATTTTACCTGATGCGTTACTTAGAAACAGTGTTTTTCATAGACTCACTTGACTTCTTAAATTGACATATTAACTCAATTTAAAATGGAATTCTTCTGTAGTTTGTATTTAGTTTATACAAAATAAAAAACAAACAATCGTAAACATCGTAAAAATATTCTTATATCCGATTAAGGAATAATATAAATAAATAATATTCCACCAAAAATTGATAAACAGGACAATATTTCCACGAGTTTTCTCACTTTTTGTTTGTTATGCCTTCATGTACTTAGTCTAAGATAAATATACGATATCTTAAAGTATATTTATTACATATAAACGATAAATATAAGATATATCAAATTGTATTTATTACACATAAACGGTAAATATACGATAACTTAAAGTATATTTATTACATATAAACGATAAATATAAGATATATCAAATTGTATTTATTACACATAAACGATAAATTGTATTCAAAACAGAGCTTATCTGCATTCACCACCAAAGAATTTGTTTATTTAAGGTAAATTTCACTTTTTCCAACGTACGATCATTTTCAAATATAGACAAATTTGACATGAAATTGTACATTCAAGGCGCCACTATTTTAGTGCCATTTAAGCAATATACTAGTAAAATATTTTAAGAATTAAATGTTAAAATGTGCTTGTCTAACGGTATGTGAATTTCTTCCAAATTATTTTATTAGCGTGTTTAGATTCTTATGGTCTACTTAGTTGTTCTGTAATGAATTGTAATTGCATGTCATCAGGCGTGGTGTAAATGGAAATAAAACATATATGCTTTTATCAATTTTTTTGAAATATACATCTGTTTATATTATTTGAATTATTCACATTATTCTATTATATTAAGTGTTATTTTCAGAAAATTTCTACCGATGTAACTTCCGCTCTTCTTCGGATTTATTTATTGAATTCGAGATATCTGAACAGAATTTCGAACAGAACGCTTTATTTTATCTAAGAGGATAGCATGATCTCGTTCCGTCAGTCATGACTTGGTAAACGTTATAACTGATTTACCCTTGCAATCTTAGTATCGCCTGCACTGACGAAAGTATGATACAAATTACGATATGAATAATAATATATGTATAAAATGTTCAGAAACATAATATATATTTTTATTTGATTAAAACATTATATTTATATATATATATTTATGCACACAAAACACACGCATATATATATACATATATATATATATACATATATATAGAGAGAGGGGGAGAGAGAAAGAGAGAGGAAGAACTTGAATGGTTACTAGACGATATCCTTGAGTGTCTAAGGTATTTCTGTATAGGGCTTTGTTAGAACAACCTGACATGAGGATACTTTTTTCTAGAAGTAAACCCTGACCAAATATTAAAAATTACATAGTATTCGCAGCACAAATACGAACCCCTTTTATGGCTAACCCACTTTAGCTTTTACAAAGATGATGCACCTTCTCCAACTGATGTTACCACAAGTAATAGTACGAAGTTGGATACTCCACCAGACTAGATAAATTCTTGTCCTGGAAATCAGTAAGACCAAGGGACCAAAATTAAAGACATACTAAAACATGTAAAAATAGTTAATTGTGAAGAGGAAAATTATGTTCAGTTTCTTTACTAACTCAATGTTTCAGAGATAAAGGACGTAAATTGAATATTCTATGTATATAGAGTTCAAATGTTAGCTGCAAGTAATGAGCCCCTTGATTTTTGAAAACTTCGACTGAAGTAAAATATAACAATATATATATATATATATATATATATATATATATATATATACATAAATTTCAAGTTGAAATATGACTACTGTTATATATCAGTATGTATGTATAGCAAATTAAAATAAAGTTTTATTTTTCCTCGCATACATTATTGATTGCATTACTTCATCATTACTTGTTTTTACGAACGTTTGCACCATGAAGAGCGAAATTCTAAAAGTATAGGAAGTAAAATTGTTACATGAGATTCAAATGTTAGAGCATGAGAACATTATTCAATTCTAGTATCGTCTATTCTCACGATATCATACTTTTATATTTGCAGATAGGTAAATACCGACAGACGAATATTTTGAAAACGCATTTTTTTCTAGAAATGTTCCTGGCGATATAACGTGTTAATAAGTTAGGACAATGAAAGTAATCTAACATTAATGAAATATCATTGTTACTTTAGTTTGCGCTGAACATTTGATTTTAATTACGTAGCTATTAAAAAGTAACATCTTCCTTTAGTATGATTTCATTTTTTATCAAATTTTAATTTGCTCCAACTTACATGTATGCAGTACATGTATCAGCAATTTGTATCAACTATGAACAGTGACAACCAAATTGGATTGTTTTTCATTTTCGCAATAGAACCTGTCTTTTAATATCTACCAAAAAATCAGGTAATTATCAAATCAATATAAAATGTTCACCGATTAATAAGTAAAGAATGCGCTTTATATGGGCATAACTTTTTTTTCATATTTGTTGTATAAATATATTTGGGGAGACTTCATGCTCCCCTCTTCATTTGTCCCTTGGTAGGCTCCTTCAGGTCCAAGTGATCCACTGAGCACACTCTCCTTTTATGGTAGGAGGGTGAACGAGTGTAGAAAAACAAAACAAAAAAATTCACAGGGCACACTTTTAAATCTTTAAAAATAAATTAAAAATGTAATTTTAGAATGTGTAAACTTTCCATGTGCCAGTACATAAAGAATGCTTTAAAGAATTGATACAAAAATATAATTAAAACAAGGTGTGAAAAATATAAGCATTAATTTTATCTACGGATTACGGTTTTGTGTTTTTGTTTTTTCAAGATACGCTAGCCTGTTATGGTTTACAAAAAGTTATCTCCCTGTTTGACAATAAACTATAACTATGAAGACATAGATGATGGTTGGGACATTCCAACAAGTTGTATCCCCCAGAGGGTTACAAAAAACAGCCATTTTAAGGCCATCAAATTCTAATGAAAATCTTTGTCAACTTGATTTATGCAATAAAGAATTGGGGAAAATACAGTATGATCTAGTTTATGAAAAAAAAAAGTGTGGCTCATTGATTATTATTTATTAGAAAATAAGAAAGGAAAATGATTTTAATCATGAAATTATAAACTGAATAAAAGTGATATTGAAACCGAAAAATATAATTTTGCTAGGTATGTAGATATATAGATATATAAATATATTCAATAAAAAAATTAGCTCTGTAATAATAAACGTAGTATATATATATATATATATATATATATATATATATATATATATATATATGCATCGAAATATATTAACGCGTATTTTACGACAGGGTAATGCCGAACTGGCCCCTCCGGTAGTATTGAATGAAATTTCGTTTCAGTATTGTTGTCTTTTTCAATGCATTTTATAATGTAATCTAGTACTTCATTATCGATAGTCAGGCCTTCGACATATTTTGTTTGCTTACCACATTCACGCGTCACTTTTCAGTAAACATACTTAATTTTCCGAGGTTGTGGTCTAACACTTACGCCAGAGTATACTAGATAAGAATAGATACGATAATTTTGTTTCGATGAATGACCTCGGAGAATAGAATCCTCAAACCACATATTTCTCAAAGTGACATTGTTATATAGAGACACATCCAGTCGGTACACTGTGCTAGATGAGATGGCACGCAAATGATTGAAACCATATTAAAAGTCCTTTAATTGGCCTAAGTAGGGTGTTTGCAAGCTATCAAAGGAAGGAATAATGTGCGCATGCGCGAAAATCTCCAAACTTTATCTCACGTTCAAACCAGCTAAGAATCCCATCGCACCATACATTCAGTCTTAAAAAGTTTTCAATCTAATAACTGAACAAACGAAAACGAAGAAACTAAAAGCATAAAGTATTGTTGTGCTTTTATGAGAATTGAACAACAGCAACAACAACAACAACAACAACAACAACAACAATACTCCAAACTTACAAGAAACATTAAAATAAGTAACAATCCATTTCACCTACTATGACATGTTTTCTAATAAAATATGTTATATAAAAAACAACGATATGAGCATAAAACGGTGCACCATAATTATGAAATGGTCGTCAAATTTGGTGACACTCTGGGCTATCAAATATTGTAGATTTTCCCTTGGCTACATAATCTCTGATTGTCGATCATGCTGCCGTAAAATTCAAACACGATTTGTTATTCGACATAAAAATAAACAAAATACTTCAGGTTATTCAAACGCAGAGCCAATAAAAATATGTGACGCCACATACTACAAAAACAAATTCAAGATAGACATCGTAAAATAGAAGGAACCGTAAACGAAATCTCACATTCATACATAAAATATATTTAATAGGTGCTTATGTTTTTCACTGCTTTAATAACAAGTGCGTGCAGTGCTATTGACTTGAGATATGGAACATAACACATGAGAATTGATACGAATTTACGTGCAAAATAGTATTTATTTGTAGAATTTGTACATTTAAATGTGAAACAAGTATATACACGAAAGTTATATATATATATATATATATAAATATATAAATATAAAGACGAAACGTTGATGAACGCATAACTTTGTTTCTCTTTATATATATACTTATATATATATATATACATATATATATATATATATATATATATATATATATATATATATATATTGAGAGAGGTGCAAGAATGTGTATATCAACTTTGTGAAAATATATAACAAGTGAATTAATATTTTTGATGTAGAAAAGAAAGTAATAAATTATTGATTTTGTGTACTTTTTAGCGCTAGCCAGTCTATTTTCCGAATAGTATAATCAATATTCTTCAGTGATATTGTTACAATTCACTTATTGAAAAAGAATTTGTTCGCTTTTTTTGTAGATTATCATCTATCAAAAAAAGTATAGAAAATTTCTTACTCTATTGCTGATGAAAGAAAGCTCAATAAAATGCACGAGAGAAGAACGGATGTAGATGAATCTAAGACAATCGCAGAATCGTTGGAAAATGACCTCCAGGTTGTAATGGAATGTGGCCGCAAATGTATGGTAACATTTAATGCTAGTAAGACTATGCTGCTCTGATTTTACACTTATAAGACACCTGTTCAACCATCGATATCAATGGCAGATAACACCTTACCTGAGAATTCTTCCTTCAAACTCCTCGACCTAACAGTTGTGAGCAATATGAACCGGAAAAATACATTAAGGACATTGCAAAGACATTGCTAAGACATTGAAGACATTGCAAAGAATATATATTTTTTTTTATTACATTTTCACCCCAAACAAGGCAAATTGCCACTTTGGTTTAGGGGGCTACTATCAGGGGCAACAACTACTGGGGTACTATGTAGGGATTTGGGCAGCAAGGTATTGGTTCACGTTACACTTGAACTTCTGCACGTCAGTACTGTTGGGGAAGCAGGGACCTGGAATGGAATTCCAGAGTCTAGCGGTTCTGGGGAAGAAACTATTGGAGTAAAAAGATCTTTTACATCTAGGGATCTCTACAGTGTGGGGGTGGGATTTAGCAGCCTGTCGGGTTTGTCGAGGGTGCTCACGTCGTGGGGGCACAAATGATTGCAGTTCGTCAGAGCATTCACCACTAAAATATTTGTAGAAAAGGCAGAGGGATGCAACATTTCGTCGATGGGACAGAGGCTGAAGCTTAGATGCCAGTTCAGGGCCTATCAGGTTTGCGACTCTCTTTTGAACCTTGTCAAAGAGCGAGAGACTAGTAGCAGATGCACCAGCCCAGATGTGGCAGCAATACTCCATACATGGGCGAATGGTGGCCTTATAGAGGTACAGGATACTTTCGGGTGTTAGTTGTTTTCTAGCACGGTAGAGAGAGCCCACCTTTCTTGCAGCGGCCCTGGCAATGCCTTCAATGTAATTGTTCCAACTCATGTTTCCTGTGAACGTTAGGCCAAGGAGTTTGAAAAATGGACTCTCAGATAAAGAGTCGTTGGCCATTGCTATGGGTGGTAGAGAGGGTTTCTTGTAATTATTGAATGAAACTAGTTTAGTCTTGGCAGCATTGAACGCGACCAACCACTTTTGTCCCCATTCCACTACAGATTGGAGGTCTTCCCCTAGTGTTTCTGCCATTTCTTTAGAAATGTGTTCATTCGTCTTCCTGTCGTGCCTGCCATAGAGTGTAGTGTCATCAGCATATATACCCATCTCAGAGGCAATGTTGTCGGGGAGGTCATTTATGAATATCAGGAACAATAGAGGTCCAAGGATAGAACCCTGGGGCACCCCCGCATTTATATCATATTGTTTAGATGTACGACCGTCGAGGACAACCTGGATTTTTCTCTTATCTAAGAAGGATTTAATTATGTTAAGTATTCTACCAGTGATACCCTATGATCTGATTTTACTGAGGAGACCCTCATGTCATACCCTGTCAAAAGCCTTAGATATATCTAGAGCTACCGCTCTGCCCTCCCCCGCTTTGTCCAGTGAATGGTATATACATTCAGAGATCACAGTTAGGATGTCTGCGGTGGAACGGGCTTGTCTAAATCCATATTGTTTGTCAGTCAGTAGTTTAGCATCTGTAAGATGATGGACTAGAGCATGGTTAATTATGGTCTCAAATATTTTGGCAAAAAGTGGGAGGAGGCTAATGGGGCGATAATTTGGTTCCTCTATCAAGCTGGACGCTATCTATATTGCATCTTTGTGCCTATTTTACAAATATTTTAATGAAGTGTAGTCTGATGACCTCATTGCACTTGTGCTCCCTTGATCTATATATGCCCGAGCACCCCTTCACTGTCGGGGTCCTTCAATGCTAGAAATAGTTTCTTTCCTTGAACCGATAGACTTGGAATTCACCTTCCGCTGCCCGGTTCCCTTTCTGTACTGATATACAGAAGTTTAAATGTAACATAAACCAACGTCTTGTTTATCTTTCCTAGACATGGTCCTAAATATTAGCTCCTTACTTTAAAGTGGCGATATGCCTTTTAGGGATAAACTTTAACATATAACATAAGAGAAAAATTTTGAAGAGCGATAAACCAGCACGAAAAAAGATTTACTTTAACCTTTGTAAGCCATTCTGACTAATTTTACTCTGTTGCTATAAATATCACAAGGAAACCTTTTAGTCTCTGTAGACATTTAGGCACCAGATTTTGAGTAAGGACTAGGAATATATATATATATATATATATATATATATATATATATATATATATATATATATATATATATATATAATTAAAAGGAGATTAGAATAATAGTCTAAAGAGCTAAGTGTATTTTAATGTAATAGTGAAATTACTAGTTTAATTAAAATACAGGAAATGCTCGTTGTAATTTAGATATATAATAAGCTCGATAGTTAAATGTCCTAGAGCTAATTCAATATTAAGTAATGTGATTTATAATTTAAAAATTTTAAAAAATTTTAAAATTTAAAAATCAAAATTTAATTAAATTAAAAATCAGTTTCATAAGAAGGAACAACAACAAAGTCAATTATCTGCCTTACTTTTAATGCTAGGTTTATTTTTGGTGTCTTTTCAATTCAATAGAAATCATCCTAAATTTGCTGATGAGGAGACCGTGCTTACCAAAAAAACTATGTATAATTGTTCTACGTGACTTCATGTATACCACAAATAAAAAGCACGGATTTCCGAAACGATCGTACAGATAATTGACTTTGTTGCTGTTCCTTCTTATAAAACTGATTTTTAATTTAATTAAATTTTGATTTTTAAATTTTAAAAATTTTTTAAATTTTTAAATTATAAATCACATTACTTAATATATATATATATATATATATATATATATATATATATATATATATATATATATATATATATACTAGCTGTACCCTGCCACGCGCTGTTGTGGCTCAATTTGGGGTAATGGAAAAATTTAATAAAAAGAGGAAATACACGTCTTTTTCAACATAATTTTCAAACAAAATAAATGTCTGTTTATTTTGTAATAATGCATTGTTTTCGGTTTTAAACGTATATAATACGTATTTATTCACACTCAACCAGCGCTTCTAAGGAACAAGAAAGCTTAACGTGAATCCCGCGTGACCTAACGCACCGTTCCAAGATTAAAAAAAAAACTTCCGCAAAAACAACAAACGGACCTTTACTTTCTGATTATCTGCCCCAGCAACAAGATGGCAAAAAAACAACTTCGGTTTTGTATTACTATGCACATAGATTCGAAAAAGTTGTCAAAAAATATATATATGACAAATACTGTTAGAAACTCACTTAATATGTTACCGTGACATAGGCTGACGTATATTCTGTGGGTTTCTAACAGTATTTTGTATATTTTTTTATTTTTAACTCATTTTCTTAATCTTGCCTTATTTAACAGAGTCGGGTGGCATTTTAAATTTTCCAATACATCGGTAAACTCTGTATGTTTTTCGAGATGAATAAACATGTTACATTAAATAAAAACACTAAAAAAGTATCCAGTTAGGTAGAAAAGTAACTTATTTTGCCTTTGATAACATTTGTTTGTTATATATTTGTTTTTGACAATTTTTCGAATCTTTGCGTATAGTAATACACACCCAAAAACGTTTCCTTAAAAAAAAACTTTAATCTAACATTTTATGGTAAAAAAGCAAAAACAAAGCATTAATCGACTGACATATACGATCGGACCCCTATTGCAATGTTGAACGCGCCCTCCATTTCTTTTATTTATTTATTTTTTTTTCAAGTTTCACGATGTATTTTTATAATTTCACGATATATTTTTTATAATAAATTGTTAGTTGAAAGCACAGAATAGTTACAAAACACCTTCCCCTCTCCATGGTAAGAATGGTAAGAACGGGTGAGAAAAACGGTATTATTTCAGCACGTTACCAAAATCCATATGTACCGTAGATTTTCTACGAAAAAACCTGTATTAATAATTTTGTCAAGAAAATGTTGGGTTTTTTTTACAACAAAGATGGTTTTGTTAAGGTTCTTAAACTTTTATACGTTTCGATTCAATACTATATATGTGCCTAAGTCAAAACGCGGATTCCATGAACAAAGCTTCTTTCTTAGAACTGCACGCCTGTGGAACTCTGTTCCGTCTGCCTGCTTCCCACCGGACTACAGCTTGGATGTCTTCAAGTCCAACGTTAACAAGTTCCTGGTGAACCGCCCCCTTAAGTAAACACTTCATCAGATCTCCACACTAACGTAATGTACTTGCAATAACCCTTATCCCTGAGTGGCTTCCGAGCCTTGATAAGTGGTGATCACTGTGTAAAAAAAAAATACGCATCTTCTGGTGAGCAATTTTTTTCAGCACAGTAACGTATGTGCTTTAGTACAAAAAAATCGACCGGCAAAGCGCAAAATTGTAAAAAAAATAATGGGGGGGGGGCAAGATGCGTAAAAATAACAACAAAAACAACTATAATGAAATGCATGTTATCAAAAGTTCTTAAATAAAAAATAACAGTATGGCAAAATCCACTTCCAACATTGACATTAGACTCGTGTACGTCAGGCCATTAATCTTCTTTCGAAAAAAACAACTTTGTACCAATAAGGAAACGATAAATATCGCGTCTTCAGCTTTTGGAATTCCGCCAATGACCGCTCTTCTTATGCCAGTATTTGCTGCTGTATAACGTGTACGTCTTTTGCCTATAACAAAGGATTTCACTCGAAAAAGTTTTTTTTTTTATGTATATTAACATTTTTCTGTTTTAAGTATATAAAAACACGCTTGAATTAGCTAAAAATGCTGTCGCAAAATGTTAAGAAAAACGGGCCTGTATTGTTCTAGTTTATTTAAGTCGAACAACCCAAGTTTAATTTATATATATATATGTATATATATCTATATATATATACATATATATATATATATATATATGTATATATATATATATATATATATATATATAATATAAAGCTGAATGTGGGTGTGTGTATGTGTGTGTATGTGTGTGGTCACGAATAGGCTCCTATATGGTTGACTATTTTAAAAAACTGATTACATATATTGATAGATGTATCGAGACACAGGAATGGGTATGTTTGATCTGGCAGAACAGTGGTTCATTAAAATTGTGGGGGGTGCGTACGCGCCTGGTCCACAAAGTATGGAAATTAAAAATTTTAAAATAAAAAAAAACGTTTACGAGTTTTTTTGATATAGATGTACATAATACTTTGATAAGTATGTTTTAACTTAAATAGGGATGGTATAATAAAATTGTGGGGGGCCTGCGTTCGCGCCTGGTTTCCATAGAATGGAAATAGGCACAAACTTTAATAAATTCTTTTCATATCTATCTGCGTAAGTATACTTTGATAATAATGTTTCAGTTTGAAGAAATATTGTAAAATAAAATTATGGGGTGTTCATTCGCGCCTGACCTCCATTGAATGGAAATATGTCATAAAGTTTAACAAGGTTTTTTAATATAGATTCACAGAATATTGTGATAAGTGTTTCAGTGTGAAAAGGTATTGTATAATAAATTATGGAGTTTATCTATTTTATTTTTACTTTCATCATATTTTGCTTTGGTTTTGATACCCCCAAATTCAACCCATATTTACAACCCTTCCTTTTCATAACCTATCATACTTTCATAAATCAAAGTCCATTTTCTGTAGGCTGTTTTTGAACCCAGTCAACGACAGGTACTTTTGTTAGTATATATATATATATATATATATATATATATATATATATATATATATATATAGATAGATAGATAGATAGATAGATAGATAGATAGATTATGATACATATATATATAAATATATATATATATATACACTAGCAGGACCCGTTAAACGGCGTTGCTCAGTGGTAGCATGCACCCACCCCCCGCCGCATAAAAATTTCAAATACGGCTGTTGTTTTAAATTACTAAGGTCTGTACTGCTAAAATAGCCTAATCAGTTGTTTTATTTTTTCGACGTGTCATAATAATATGTACCGCCGACGCTCGCCACAGCTTTAACCCCCCCCCGCCCCGTATGTAATACTTATTAAGTGTAATTTAATATTATCAGCCTAACTTTTTTACTATTTAAAAGGAGAAGCTTTAAATAAACTGGTAATTATTTTTTACAAATTTTTTACAGCATACACAAATCATGTAAATGCAAGATAAAAATCATTCCTATGTCGTGATGTTTTTACAGCCGTAGACATACCCATGTTTAAGACATCTAGGAAAAAATATGCATCCTCCACATTGGTCATGCATTTTTTTGTACTGCGCTATTTGTAAATAGTGTTCCCAGGTTAAATTCTACTTTCACACTAATTTTTTTAATATTCGCAAAAAACAAATTCCCATCCTGAAGGTTAAAATGGCTTTGTAAATAAAAACAATATTATTTCAGCACGGTACCAAAAATACATAAGTCCCCAAAATTGTACTTTGTATTGTTCAACGCTTTTAATATGGAAAAAAAAAACATTTACTCCTTGTCAAACTTTAGCACTTCTGCAGTTTTAAGTTTTTCTATGATTCTAGGTGAGCAACGCCCGTCGTACGACGGAAACTGCCGGATTATACCAATTGAGCAAAAAGAAACGCGAACGAACATACGTTATTAATAGTAAGAAAAACAAAAGTGAAGGAATGATTTTTATAGCAAAAAAGAAAGAACAGAGTATAATTGTGCCAAGGTATTATAACAAACCCCAGCCTTCCCATGTTAAGAACGGCTTTCGGAACCCGTTCTTAACCCAGGGAGGTTTGGGTGTTTATTTCGAAAGCCGTTATTAACATGGAGATGTTGGGTGCGTTTATACTATGCTTGGACAGATCGTATGTAAAATACACAAATAACTTTGCATACACATACAAAACCCAAAACATGACAACCTCACATGTGCAATAATAACGGATTCAATTATGCTCATGTAAATTATTGAAACATTTTTAATAAAAGAACAAAACCAAAGTAAACGATTGTTTTATCCAGTGTGCCCATGATAATATTTTAGTAAAAGCGAATTACTATATTGTTATATGTCTTACAAAAAATAAAATATAATTATGAATCCTTTCTTATGAGTGTCTGTCATTGTAACTGCAGTCAATAAATAATGAAATGTAAACAAATAAATAAATCAGTAAATAAATAAGTAAAAGAAAACTCCGACAAATAGTACACGAGCCAAATTTCATTTCGTCATAAAAACAACTTTCTACAGGAAAAAAATCTTGTTATTACATTTCTATCTAGCGACTAAACATATAATTATACATGAAAAACGATGTTTAGTAATTTTTTATAATTCAACACCGGAGCTGACGTCGATGTATTCGAGTATAAAACAAAACTATTTTTTACTACATGTCCGTATTGCGTACCGCTGACTAAAGAATTAAATTGAATGAAGTTTATTGTTACAAGAATGTTTATACATTTATCTAGCGACTAAACAAAAAAATGTATTTGAAAAAACACGTTTAGTATTTTTAAAAAATCCAAATTATGCAATGGGGATGAAGTTGTTTTTTTTTTAAATAAACGAAACTTCATCCCCGTTGCATAAATTTGATTTCTTTTTTATACTAAACGTGTTTTTTTTTCATATATATATATATATATATATATATATATATATATATATTAATGCTTAATCGCTAGACAATTGTATAAACGTTCTTGTGAAAAAAACCTTTATTCAATGTTATTATTTAAAAACACAATTTAATCAAAGCAAAGTTAGTTGTGTTTAAGAAAAACAGCCAGCTTCATCATTGTTTAATAATTTTGATTTTTAACGCTAGGTAAATGTATAAACATTCTTGAAAAAATAAATTTTAATCAAATTTACTCTTTTTTACAATCGAAAAAATTGACTTGAGGTCCGTTAAAAAATAAAAACGGCTTATTTCTCTCTGTCTCTCTCACTCCCACTCTCTAGTATCTCTCTATCTGTAACTTTTCATCCCTCCGAGTGACTGTAAATACTGGTAATGATGTGTCTCGGCAATGATTTATGGCTTGTGAGTGTAATATCTTCACAAATAAATAATGTAAGTTAAGTGTTTCTAAGAGTAACAAATCAGTGAATAATAAATAAAACGATATATTATTGTGCACGTACCGAAAATGGCGGCGTGTTTAATAGTTGGTAACTGTTCGTTTATGTGATGCAATAACCGAATGTTGGAATTGTAGAATGAATACTTCTCATCCAATTAGCGGTGCCGGATATTTTAAGGGAGAAATCATTATTTGTGTCGACTGTAAGGTGTAAGAGTATGCGTTGTGTATGTAATCTTTAGTCAGTTAATGATCGTTAACACCCAGGGAAAAGTAGAAAAAAGTATAACAGAACTCGGTGTAGAATAGTGTCGTAAGAGTTGTGGGTAAAGTGAGGGTGAAATCTTAGCTACTTCCTCTTTCGGTCAGAACGATAATGGTCATGCGCTCCTGGGACTAAATGTAATTTTTTAATATTACGAAATGATCTGTGTATTATTGTGGTCTATAGCTAGATAACGCAATGGCTAATGACGTAAACGTAGTGTTTTTTGATGTGGCATCTGTCGTTGTTAACCTAAGGTAGTTTCGTCCAGAGGGGAAAAAGTGCGTCTTCTTTATTACTAGCATTTCAGTCAGGCGTTGCCCGGGTGTTTGGAGGTGTATGTTTAGCAAAAAAAAGTGGTAGTAAGAGGAATGATCGAACCCTTACGGTGAAGGAGGAAAAGAACAGGAAAAACGTGACGTCTTTGCTGTTACGACCACCGTCAAAACGGGAGTGGCGTAGGTTTTAATTAAGGCTAGACAATCGAAAAGAGGGGATGACTTTCGAAAATATTGGAAAAAAGCGACCCCTACCCGTAGAAAAGTGCCCAGTTCAGGGTGAAGAAATTAATGTTTTTAGCCAATTTTTCGGTATTTGTCGTCTGAAGGGTCGCGCTTCAAACTGTACTGATCTTGTGAAAATCCGCCGCCTCTGTCGAAAGTTTTAGGCAGATATGCACACATACATACATACATACATACATTTATATATTGATAGCT
Organism: Euprymna scolopes; assembly: GCF_053919585.1. Lineage (NCBI taxonomy): Eukaryota > Metazoa > Mollusca > Cephalopoda > Sepiida > Sepiolidae > Euprymna > Euprymna scolopes. The sequence continues at coordinate 49,347,221 of NC_136506.1, read as the reverse complement.
CAAATTTACGAACCAAACCGATTAAAAAGCTTGTCTACTCTTTAGGTAAAATTTCCAGAAATTGTCTGAGTAATTTGGTAGACAGAAGCGGTCAAATTGTTTTTAAATTTGATCCCTATTATGACCCCTTAACATTTATTGTTTTGGGCTCAAACTAAGTTATTAAGTTAGATCCATGTCCGAAAACGAGTTACAAAGATTTTCCCAAATCTCAGTACCCTGTATATCAAATTTCGAGTATGTAGACTTAAAATTGACAGAGTTATTGCGTAGGGAAATGTACACAGACACACAGACATAGACACAGACAGCCAGCCAGACACGTTCAGTTTTATAGATATATAGATAGATATACAAGAAAAAAGATATATATAATATGCTAGACGGGTGATCCGACGTTTCCCGGGATTAAATGATGATCAACGAATATTTCACACTCCCATATTTTTATTGGCATCGAAATCGATAAAATAGCCCATTTTCAATTAAATCGTACAGTTTTGATGAAAGGCAAAATGGATATCTCTTGACTATTAAAGAAGGAACAGTCGACATCGGTCGTGGGGAAGGTAACCTACACAAAATAGAAAATGACATGAGGTCGGAAGAGAGATCCTATATATATAAAAAATTAAAACTTAAGAAATAAATAAATAAGAAACAGGAGTCAGTTTGTAAATGGCTTACCAAAAGGAAAAAAATTGTTCAAAACTTATTCCACAGAAAATAAACATAAGGTGTCTGAGAGCGGAAGAAAAGCATAATGTAAACCTTTACTGGCAAACTCTCTGTAGAGAGTATTGGAAATCTTGAGAAAACATGTTGTCACTCAAATTTCAGATAAACAACGACTTTTATCGGCGAGTATTCTATGTAAAATGCTGAATAAAGAAACTGAGGTGGGGGCACTGAATATTTGTGGATGCTTGCTGTCACCGCTAGTTTTTCTAAGTGAGCGATCATTATTAAATACTCATGTGAGAATTCCTATCGATTAAATGATATCAACAAGAACGTTTAAATATAACTTTAGTTCTTATTAAATAAAAATGTGTTGGCACTTTTTCAATATTTTCTCGAAGCAAACAAATTCCAGGTTGCGTTATTAAATGTAATCAGCAATTCCCGTTTCCTGTTCGATAAAAAGTCATTGAAATTTATGATTAACTCTGAAGAGATATTTTGTGAACTAACACATTGAAAAGATTTTAAAATAGGATGAATAAATCGCCCTAGAAGTTTACTTCTCCTCAACGCGGAGTTCTTTATAAAGAGATTTTTTTCAAGAAATATAAAATGAAATGCTAAAAGTTTCTAAATGTTAAATAAGCAAGATTTCGGCAGTGGATAACATATAACACGGCTTTTTACGAGATATGCATTTTTATCCAAATTTGAAATAAAAATTTCTTTCCTAATATGTGATTTTCTAGTGAGTAGGTTAGAAAGGATTTTGTTGATAAATATTATTTCGATATAATTTGCAAACAACGTAGTAAGATATGTGTGTCCGTCCAGCAATTTAATTGAAAAACTCTTCCACACATCCGCCTCTGGCAACATCTGTGCTGTCCGTGATACATATAGTTTCACTCCTACTAGTTCTCGGAATTGCTAGTCAAAGTTGAATTTTCTCATGCGGCAAACTATATTCGTTATTAACATTTTGCTTGACCCCGTGCATCAATCCTCACCCTAACCCTAACCCTAACCCTAACCCTCACTCTAACCTCCATATTCCCATGTACGTTTTGGATTACACTTGAAGTCCTCTCAGCGCATACAATGTATTACACAAAGAAAAACACAATTATTGAAAAGTAGCTAAAATAGTGAACCTTCAGAAATATATTAGTATATAACATCATTTATTAGTTGATGCATTTTTTTTAATGATACAAGTTTTTGGCTTATAACTAGGGCCATGACAACAGAATATTCTTATACTCCCGAGTATATATCCGACACGGTTAGACACAGTTAATAAACCAAGATCACATCACTCTATATAAAAGCATATAAGATATCAACAGATACATATTCGATAGTCAAAACAATAAAAAAATATGCTGCTGTCCTACTCTATTTATAACTTTAGCTATAGAAAGTTCTGTCTCAAAAATCAAGCAATTAATCGAAATGTAAACTTTAAATGTTTAACATTGAAATTATGTATTAATTATTTCACATTTACAAGTAAAACACAAATAATTCATTTTACTCAAATAAATATGTTTAAACATTTTCTTTATGAATGTTCTGTAAACAAAAATAAATGTTATCTTTACATTAAATACTAGTTTATTTAACAACATGTTTTGTTTTTTTAATTAATAAAAAGGTAAAATAATAAATGCTAGTAAGCACGATTTAAACAAAAACTGCATTTTCTAATAATAAAATTTTTAAAAAGTTTGGATAACAAAATAAAAATATTTAGTAAAATAGTATGTGAATAGTAAGAAGATCAAAATAATTACTGTTCATTAAAATTTGAAATACAACTTCAAAACTAAGACTAATTTTAAAAAATTATTTAAAATTTGTAAATATACCGAGGGATCAGGTCTAGGAGCAGACATGCGCTATTCATTTCCGGAAAAAAAGCTTGGTAGCCTTACTATTTTGCAATATATTGTTCATATATAAATAAATAAGCACTGAAATAAATAAAGGTTGATCCAGTTATTGAATACTTATGGGGGAGCTCACACATTTCAAATGTTTTATGCGAGAAAAAATGTACTTTCTGAAGCAAACGTTCATTTTAACAATATCATATATATGAAAGTATGCGTAGTGCTTATTGTTATAGATGCTACTTGCTATATGTGGATATTTTTAATGTTTCTATTGTTAACTTCGTTGAAGATATTAATGTCTGCAGAACACGTTCGAGATTTTAGTTAGCCGGACATAAAATTTGGTAAAACAATTTAAAAAAAGACAATTCCGAAATAACAACCGATAAATAATATCTGTTTCGTGAGTGTGTAAGACATTTATCACTTTCGTGTCCAAGAAGAAATTGTGAGTTTCTATTTTATTACTAGAATTATTTCGACTTCTCTTCTCATTTTGATGTTATTCAAACAACGTCTCAGCTGATGCAACTTCTTTAGGCTTGGCTTGTCAGACTTGCAAATCAATGTATCGAACTTTGAAGTTTAAACACAATTCAAACTGACCCTTTATTTAGTTAGCAAGGATAGATTTCTCTCGTTCCCTTAGACATAAGGTCGTAGCGCAACGGAGAAAATGTAAAGTATAACCAATTCTAAGTGACAGCCTTCCATGTTACAGGTTCAATCCGTAGTCCAGGTGATACTAGAAATACAAGAAATAAAATACAAATTGGCTAACTAAAATCTTGGGCGTGTTCTGTAGACATTAATATCTACAACTAAGTTACCAATAGAAACATTCAAAATATCATTGCTTGTGACTATTTTCTTGTTGTAAGACCAATCAAGCAGTTGACCGCTTTCTGTAACAGTTATGTCTGTTTTGAAAGTTTTCAATGGGGACTGATGAGTTGAATTATTTTGATTATTCGGACGATTGGTCACACTTTCGGTGTTATTCTGCTTGTCGAACTCATGAATTTTTATTTAAAACTCGTAAATAATTACGAAATTTAAAACAGAAAATTTAATTTAATCCATAATTGATATTTTTCTCTGCATTATCCAAGTTTTTTCTTTATACGCACACTTTATATATATATGCATATATCTCTTCTTCTCTTCTTCTCTTCTTCTCTTCTCTTCTCTATATAAATAAAATGAACTCATTTTTCTCGTCGGATTTGGACCTTAATAGGATTAAAAATCAAGATATTTCATGCAAATATAATATGCACAAACGGCAGAACAATAGCTGAGGTGTGTTATAGGCTTATTATTTCTCAAATTCCTCGATAATTTTAGATTTCTATACTTTTTTCTGCTGAGAAGTCACGGCCAAAATCGGTTAAGATCAATGGAAGTGGTAAAATATTTTCTCTCTAATAAATTCCTCCTCCCCCTGCCACCACTTAACACCGTTTGGGGATCGTTCACAAGGAACAGTTGAGAAGAGAACACCGGTTTGGCTTCGTAGTTCTTTCATGTGAAGTTATTTAAAATCACTAAACTAAGCTGCAGTGCTCTGTGGCGTAGTGGTTAGCGTGCTGGACAATTCACATTATATTTTCACGTTCGCGCCGACCTACCGTAGTCGTTTTTTTTTTTTTTCCTAAACAACTGGAATGGACTTTTCTTGGTGGCTGAACTGTTAACGTTGCAGATGTTTTGTTTTGTTTTTTTTCACACTTTATTTTCCTACTTTTACTCATGACTCCGGGTTTGATCCTTCCTACTTACCTACCATAACATTTTTTAAAACTCCCCCCCGTCCCGGAAACAAACACTCGGGCAACGTCGGGTACCCCCGCTAGTATATATATATATATATATATGTCTTATATATTTTATATATATTATCGTAGACACAATTCCATAGTAAAATCAACCAGGTTCCCGATTAAAATATCGTTTATTGCATATCTGTATGTTTCTTGAGTTATTACTTGGTTTTCATTGGCACGTTTGTAGATTTAACACACACAAGTATATAGAGAGTGGTGGCGCTACCAAAGACACGACTTTATCTCCTTACCAACTAATTTACGTCGTGACATAGGCATTTATATCTGTAAACGCTAAGGAAACACAATGTTGTTTTCTATCACACATTGTCTTTTATAAGCAATGTAGCAAAAATTATATTACTTATATTGAACGAAATACTGTCCTCATCCTGAGTGTTATTTGTGCCATTTTCCATCGGATCGGCCCCCGGCCGTCCTCAGGCATGTTGATTGTTGTTTGGAAAACAAGAGAAAAGTTACTGGCCCCATAAATAGTTTCTTAATTTTTGAGTTTAGTCTCTATTTTATTGTTATTAAAAAATATTTGCACAAACAACACCCAAGATGAAAACAATAGTCCGATTAACACAAGTATTATAAACAACCAGCCCTCATCTAAAAATGTCATATTAAAAATTATTTAACAAGAAATTTAGAATAAAATATGAATGTTTTCCCGAATATTCAAAAATATTTTAATTTAATTTATTTAGCTGAATGTGTTTTACAAACACATTAAAATTAGTTAATTGCATCAATTCATTAGGAAATGTTTCTTCTTTAAAATGTAAATAAAAATCCATTAATCAAATATAGTAATTAGTTATTTTGTAATCGAGAAATAGATATTTTATAAGATAAGCAAAGAAAATGAATAAATTATTTGTTAATAATAAACTTATATATTCTTTTTTTTACTTGGGAATCAGCATTTATCAAATCTTATCTTGTTATTATTACAGCCAACACCATTTGAAGAGGATATATCATTCCTCGTATAAGCCTGCCTTCATCTTGAACTATTGAGCAATCACTGTGTTTCTTATTAATGAATTGCTTCGTTAAAAGAAAAGAAGCTGCGTTTAAATGAGAAAAAAGAAATAATATATGAATGTTAAACAATGATGCGATAAAGTATAAATCTATGATTTCTTCTTCTTCTTCTTCTTCTTCTTCTTCTTGTGGTTGCTGCTGCTGCTGCGAAAATCATTACGTTTTTTCACTGCTTATTTATTTGCACATTGTTGCACTTTACACATTTGAAGATGTTTATAATCCCAGAACTCCATGAATTTAAAATAGGCTTATAATAGCCAAATATGTATTTTTATATTCAACAACTTTACATAACATTACACCAATGCAATACATTTTGCCTGTTTGTAGAGAGGGCATTTAAAATAATTGCGATTTGTTTTGTACATGTTCTTTTTACTGAAATATCTCATCATGATTAATTTATTCCTTTTTCTGTTAGTTTATTACAGCATCATTTATATTTTGATCATCCATATTCTCTGGTTAACATAAATGGAGTAAGTTTCCATCATTACAATGCTAGTTCTCACACACAATTACTGACTGAAAATCAAGTACAATTTGGTTAGAAAATCTCGCTCGGATTATCATTTATTTCGATGATTACGAAACCATTTTGATTGCTTTAGATTAACATCACGAGAAATGATGGTAAATGATTAAGATTCATATTTTACATCAAAACGTAAATAAGTTTTAAAAATAGGGTATTTATAAGCTCGTTGACATATAGGATTATGTTTTAGAGAGCAAATGACGTTATTTGTATGAATATTATTTTAATTTAGAGTTTTTTATTTTCAAGATGAGATTTTAAATCGGCAAAAATTTTGATACTCGGTGTAACTAGTATTGTGTGTGTAAATCCATCAGATTAATTAATATGGGTAATTAATTTCATTGATAATTTGGAAAAATGCAACTATAACTGTTTTGCTTTGATAAAAAAATCAAATGAAATTTATGTTTCTCACGAAAGATCTTAAAACTAAAAGGTATATAAAACATTGCCTGTTAGGAACTGGGTAATAGAAGAGAGCATAAAGTCTGTATATATTTTAATTGTTTGGAACTACTTCCACGTTGTTACTATGATTACAGAATAGCTAAAAACAAAATAGACATATATGAAGTTCTACGTAAATGTAAATCAAAACTGTTCTCGACTGATAAATCAAAAAAATAATATTGTCAGATATCCATACTGCTTCTATATTTTTATTATATATTTATATAGTGACCATTTGGAAATCCAAGATTCTCTCTGGAAAAAATAGTTCTAGTATGTTTCAGGTCTAGCACGTGTACCGATCCGAAAATATAACAATCATATCAGACAGTCATAGGCCAACCGTTGTGAACTGCATCGACTAGAAACTGTTTGGTGATAACAAATCAGATTGAGATTATGATTAACTAGCGCTAATAAAATCGGGGAATGTAATCGCATGAAATAAATGTGTGGAATGGACATAAGCAAAAATGGTCAATCTCTTATTATGACTGTCTTATTAAAATCCAATGACTGTCTTAGTAAAATCCAATGACTAAATTGATTTTCGTACTTAGTTTTAATGCAATATGTACAAAATATTCTAATACCAAAATATTGGAAAGGTCAGTAAATTTTCCTGTAAAATATCCAAACAAATATGTAATTTGCAAACGTGTACATGCATAATACTAGTGGGGATTTAGTATTTCTTTGTCTGAACACTGTTTTAGACTATGCTATAACTAAAGATTTGAAGTATAATTCGTGTGTGAGTACATGACATCTCACAATCACTTAATAAATTTATTTCTTTTAAAATAGAATTGTTTTATATCAAAATCGTCATAAACAGATGCTTTATCGATTGTTTGCAGACAATATAAAAAGGGTTAAATTGTTACTATGCATTATTATAGATATATGGTTTTAAACGTTCGTTTTTTTATTAATTTTGTTTACTAAATATATGTAGATATTAAGTTTATTATTAAACTAAGTACATGTAAATGGTAACTTTATTTTTGTAATGAATATATGTAGCTGTATAGTTTATGTATTAACTAAATAGTTATGTAGATGTCAAGTATATTTTTAACTAAATATATGTAGATATTGAGTTCAGTTTCTAATTTAACTAAATATATATAGATATTAAATTTATATTTTAACTAAATAGATATAGATGTAAAGTTTTTTGAAATCAAATATACGTAGATGTCAAGTATATTTTTTATTAAATATATGAGATGTAAAGTTTATTTTTTACTTAAATATATATAGATGTAAGGTTTATTCTTTTATTAAATATATATAGATGTAAAGTTTATTTTTTTATTAAATATACATAGATGTAAAGTTTATTTTTTTATTAAATATATATAGATGTAAAGTTTATTCTTTACTTAAATATATGTGGATGTAAAGTTTATTTTTTATTAAATATATATAGATGTAATTTTTATTTTTTATTAAATATATATAGATGGAAAGTTTATTTTTTACTTAAATATATATAGATGTAAAGCTTATTTTTATTAAATATATATAGATGTAATTCTTATTTTTTATTAAATATGCGTAGATGTAAACTTCATTTTTTATTAAATATATATAGATGTAAAGTTTTTTATTGAATATATGTAGATGTAAAGTTTTTTATTAAATATATTTAGATGTAAAGTTTATTTTTATTAAATATATGTAAATGTTAAGTTTATTTTATTAAATATATATTTATATAGATGTGAAGTTTATTTTTTATTAAATATATATATAGATGTTAAGTTTATTTTTATTACATATATATATATATATATAGGTGTAAAGCTTATTTATTATTAAATATATATAGATGTAAAGTTTATTCTTTTATTAAATATATGTAGATGTAAAGTTTATTCTTTTATTAAACATATGTAGATGTAAAGTTTTTTTGTTAAATATATGTAGATGTAAAGTTTATTTATTATTAAGAATATATATAGATGTAAAGTTTATTTTTATTAAATATACGTAGATGTAAAGTTTATTGTTTTATTAAATATATAGAGATGTAAAGTTTATTTTTTACTTAAATATATGTAGATGTAAAGTTTATATTTTATTAAATATACGTAGATGTAAAGTTTATTTTTTTACTTAAACATATATATAGATGTAAAGTTGATTTTTTACTTAAATATATATATAGATGTAAAGTTGATTTTTTTATTATAAATACGTAGATGTTTAGTTTAATTTTTTATTTAATATATATAGATGTAAAGTTTATTTTTATTAAATATATGTGGATGTGAAGTTTATTTTTTATTAAATATATATAGATATAATGGCGATTATTTAATTACATATATATATATATATATATAATGTTAAGTTTATTTTTTTAATTAAATATATATGATGCTAAGTAATGTAATATCAAGTTTATACATAAATATATTAAGATAGAAGTGTATTTGGAACTAAATATATTCATATATAAAGTTTATTTTTTAACTTAACATATGTAGATGGTAAGTTTATTTTAAAACAAACAGTTAAACTGTAACTATACATCATCATAGATATAGAAATTAAAACACACGTTTTATTATTTTTTTACGTAATATATGTAGATATTAAGTTTTTTTAACTAAATATATGTAAATGTTTTGTTTATTTTTGTAATTTATACATATAACTGTATAGTTTATATTTTAACTAAATATATTTAGATGTTAAGTTTATTTTTAACTAAATATATGTGGATGTAAAGTTTATATTTTAACTAATATATGTGGATGTTAAGTTCATTTTTAACTGAATATATGTGTAGATGTTAAGTTTATTGTTTAACTAAATATATAGATGTTAAGTTTATTTTTTAACTAAATAATTGTAGATGTTACGTTTCTTTTACTAAACATATGTAGATATAGAGTTTATTTTTTAACTAAATACATGTAGATGGTAAGTTTTTTACACTAAATATATGAAGATAGAGAGTTTATTTTGAACTAAATATATGTATATACATAGTTTTTAACTAAATATATTTACATGTTAAGTTAATTTGTTGACTAGATATACTTAGGTGTTAATCTTATATTTTGCATAAATATATGAAAATGTAAAGTTTATTCTCAATTAAATAGATGCAGGTGTAAAGTTTATTTTTAATAATATACATACATCTAAAATGTATTTTTAATATATATGTAGATGTTTAGTTTATATTTATAGCTAAATATGTGTAGATGTTAAGTTTTTTTAACTAAATATACATAGATAGTAAATTTTATTATTAACTATACATATATGTAAAGCTTAATTTCTTTTAACTAAATATGTGTAAATGTGTAGTTTGTTTTTTAACTAAATATATGTAGATTTTTAGTTTACTTTACTTAATATATGTAGAATTATATTTTATACTGAATATATGTAGTTATTTTTTTACTTAATGTATGTAGATGTTAACGTTATTTTTACTAAATATACACACGTCATTTTTTTTACCAAAATATATGTTGATGTAATTTTTTTTAACCAAATGAATGTAGATGCGAATTAATTGAACTTACTATATGTAGATGTTAATTTTATTTAACTAAGTATATGTAGGTGTTTATTTTATTAAACTAAGTATATTTGGATGTTAATTTTATTTAACTAAGTATATGTAAATGGTAATTTTATTTAACTAAGTATATGTATATGTGAATTTTATTTAACTAAGTATATGTAGATGTTAATTTTATTAAACTAAGTATATGTAGATGTTAATTTTATTTAATTAAGTATATGTAGATTTTAAGTTTATTTAACTAAGTATTTGTAGATGTTAAGTTTATGTAACTAAATATTTGTAGATGTTTAGTTTTTACTAAGATGTAGATGTAAAGGTTATTTTAATAAGTCCACATACATCTAAATTTTATCCTTTAATGTATATGTGTAGGTATTTAGTTTATATTTATAGCTAAATATATGTAGATGTTAATTTTCTTTTTCTAAATATACATAGATGTGAATTTAATTTTTTACTAAATATATGTACATGTTTAGTTTATTTAACTAAATATTTGTAGATGTTTAGTTTTTACTAAATATATGTAGATGTAAAGGTTATTTTAATAAGTCCACATACATCTAAATTTTATCCTTTAATGTATATGTGTAGGTATTTAGTTTATATTTATAGCTAAATATATGTAGATGTTAATTTTCTTTTTCTAAATATACATAGATGTAAATTTAATTTTTTACTAAATATATGTACATGTTTAGTTTATTTAACTAAATATATGTAGATGTTTAGTTTATTTAACTTTATATATGTAAATGTTAATATAATTTTTTACTAAATGCATGTACATGTTTATTTCTTAAATTAAATATCTGTAGATATAAAGTTTATTTTAAACCAAATAAATGTAAATGTGAATTTATTGAACTTACTTTATGTAGATGGTTATTTTATTTAACTAAGTATATGTAGATATTAAGTTTATTTTACTAAATATATATATATAGCTGTTTAGTTTATTTGCAGTAAAATATATTATACTTAACTATGGAATGTCCTCGGATCCTGCTTTCGTAATATTTAATAAAAGATGAATGCTTTTCTGTCAGTAAAGCATCTCATTATCATTTTTAGCTAAGAATTAGTTGAGATTATTATTAGGTATTTGGATGTGTTCAATGAAATATATTTTTTCTTTTTTTGTAAGAATGTAAAGTGTTTTTGCTTTAGTCGTTATTTTTGTTCTCTATCATGTTCTACTTTTCTTTCTTTTTTGTAGGTTTTCCGTTCTTAATTCTGATGACATATGCAATACTTCGTGCAAAGTTTATGGATCCAGAAACGTGAGTTAATTTTATGTTTGCTTTTTGTAAATTTGTAAATATTACTTTTATTTTGTAATAATATTTATTAGCAGGTGCGGGAAAATCTTGGTTGATTAGAAAATTTAATATGAATTTTACATTAGGTGTAGCAAATGAAAATTTCTTGAAAAATATAAAAAAAATCAAGTACGAAGGAAACGTGAACAGGAAGTTTAATCATGAGCAGAAATCTGAAAAGATATGTAGGGGAAAATGAAGGAATGTCTTTCTCTGTGGCAAATAAGATGTATTTTGTCACTGTCTTTGCACAGGATGTAGGGGAGTTTATATCTACTATCTAATCTCAACGTTCTGTAAAAATGAAGAAATAAAGCAACAAGAAGCGTAACCCAGTAGCAACACTGTTTTGTTTTGTTTTTGCTTTTTATATCTATAATTCAAGTTGTTAATTTTGGGAGAGGCTGGAGAGAAATGTGGCAGCTTCTATGTGACATCACAATAGAAACTCTGCCAAAGAACTGAGTGCGTTATATAGATTAAGAATATTACAGCTATGATACAAACTGATGCATTTAATATCGCCTGTTTTGTGTTGTTCCAAACAAAATGGTAGTGTCAGTCAAAGGAAGTTTTGAATTGTAAAAGCTTTCAGACGAAGATGAAGAATAGAGTTTTCGGTAGGTAACCAATCCGAAAAAGTCTTTAGACGAAGAGCAGAGGTCCTTCCCATGTAAAGACAAAAATTAAGCGGAAAAAAGATTAAGAGATTCAATATACTTTATGAAATGATTCCGGAATCTCATTCGTTGGTAGCAAAGTGTGGTTTCATCTCATTTGTCAATAATTTTCACCCCTGTTTATAAATATAGCGTTCTAGTTTTTTGTAAGCATACCATCATTAGTGTGCCAAAACTATTACAAGCTGCACGATTTGTCTAATGACAGAGGAAACGCCTAAACTAAATTAAAATATTAATGGGCTCGTATTAATGCTATTAAGGATATTTTGAACTAATCTCACACTAAATAACGGTGTTTTACGAATTGATTTCTGTGAGTATTTTGTTTCTTCGTTAAATCACTCTAAGAAAATTGTTATGCCGTAAAATATACGGTTTCTAGTATACGACGAACAAGTATGAGATGTGTGTGAATGCTTATGTATTTACTCAAATCAACAGCCAATTTTCAAAACAACGATTCTCCCCCTTTATTAAAAAAATCATAGAATCGAAATCCTATAGGACAAAATATGATGACAGTTTCATGGATCGAGCTTCGTTCTAATTTTGTCCTATTTTTCTAGCATTCTATAAGCGATGTTTCTTATAAGTAAAGAAGAATTGCAGCTTACTTGTTGTTCTAAGTGGGTGTGAAAGTAGAATTTATCTCATGGTATGCATCATCATTCGACTGTCAATCTATCTGTCTCATTAACACTTGAATGGCCTTGATAAATTCAGACTCAGCAATAAAAAATCAGTTGACACAATTCCCAGACTACATGAAATCTAGATGGCGAACTATGCATTTTTAAATAGTCATTCCTTGTGAGAATTAACGTTTGCTGATTACGAGCACTTAATAGTGGGCATTTACTTTTCGATAACCTTTGAAGTGTCAGCTCTGCAGTCAGGTTTTGGTCCACCATACTTTTCAAGCTGCACTGCAATGCTGTAATACAACTACAGAGTAAACGACAATATGCTCTCCTTGCTCTCAGTCAGAGTTCTCGGAGGGAAATTGCTAATTGACGGTGTTTACATTGAGATTTCGCTTATATTCAGCAAGTGTCGGACGATAGCTTAAGTGGTAGAAGTGGCGAATGCCGGCCCACAGTCAAATTTCGATCCCGGCTTGAGGAACCTACTTGTCTAGCTGCACTGCAGAGCTTTGATACAGCGGAATAGTCTATAAGTGACGATATATATATATTCATATATAATTAGCCGTATACAAGAATATATGTATTTACACACGCACAGACACATATATATATATACACGGTTCTTGGTAGAAATTTCGCTTTTGCGTTTATTTTATTTTATTTATTTATTGAAATCTTTGTGTACACCACTTATTTAAGTTGATGTTCTACGTTCGCCAGAGCATATATAAATGAACAACAATATATATATATATATATATATATATATATATTTATATATATATATATATATATATATATATATATATATATATAAAGCTGAACGCCTGTGTGTGTCTGGTCACGAATAGTCTCCTATATGGTTGTCTATTATAGAAAACTGATTGCATATAATGATAGAAGATGTATCGAGACACAGGAATGGGTATGTTTGATCTGGCAGAAGAGTGGTTCATTAAAATTGTGGGGGCTGCGTTCGCGCCTGGTCCACAAAGTATGGAAATTAAAAATTTAAAAATTAAAAAGAAACGTTTACAAGTGTTTTTGATATAGATGTACATAAGAATACTTTGATAAGTATGTTTTAACTTAAATAGGGATGGTATAATAAAATTGTGGGGTCTGCGCTCACGCCTGGCCTCCATAGAATGGAAATGGGCACAAACTTTAATAAAGACATTTCATATCTATTTGCGTAAGTATACTTTGATAATATTCGAAATCTTTACTTTTTAGCGATTCAGTTTCTCATGGGATGAAAATATCCTGCCATATGAATCACTAGAAACTTACAAATCTCTGTTTTTTTTATTTGGCAAAGATCAAGGAAAGCCAAGGATAATGGCGCTTTGCTAATTTTAATGTTAGAATTCTGCATTTCTCATTTGAGAATTGGTTCGATGTGACTGTTGACGATACAACTATGTCTACCACCAGGCAACTCAAAGTTTGTGGGCGTTAGTCTCATAAACCTCAGTTAAAAATCCAAAGATTTCCTGTCAACTTGTGCATAATTCATTATTTTTGTAACATGGCTTGTCAACAAGTAAATTACCAATGACGTCAGTTGTCAAGATTGATATATGATATACTAGATATCATAGAGAGACTACACGCGTATTTCTTTTATTTCTTTTTTTTTAATTCTTGTTACTTAATATTAAACTCCAACTTACCGATAAGTAAATAAATAATAACATATATATATATATGTATATATATATATATATATATATATATATATATCAAAATGTTATAAAAGGTCAGAAAAACATCAGTACTGTCGGTTTCAAATACGGTATAAGAGGGGCCATTTTATGGTCAATAATAACGAATTGATCTCAGCCTCTATTTATATCTATTCTCTCTAGAAATGTCGCCCGCGCGTTGTTTTGTTTTGCAGTCCGCAATATTTTCTATTTTTATTTATTTTTATTTTTGTTACTATCTCTAGTTCTATTTTTTTTTATTTGTGTGCGTTTTCTTCATATGTGTCTATTCTTTCACAGCAGATAAATTTACTCAACTTTGTTCCTCTGTAGTTTTATAAATGTTAAACTTTCAGCGTGATGATTTCATGTTCGTGGGCGATCTGATCGTAAAGACATTTTTAACTGAATCATCCCTAATCTTAAATTATTTATTTATTTAATTTAATCTAATAATGAAATAACAGAGCCTTAAAAGCTATTTTGAAGATTACTTTTTTATTATTTACATACCCACCAGGTTAGGTGTTTTCAAATGTATTATTTCTTGATTCAAACGATGTATATTTTGTTTTGATTTTTTTGTATGTTTTTTTTTTAATGTTTTCGGTCGCATATCGAAGGTTTGACATTTGGTGTTCAAAGGGAGACTACTCTTAAATTTATATTTTTTCTCAAGCTTAGTATACTTTTCCTTTTCCATACACGTATATACGTCAACATAAAACTAATAATAAGCGTGTGTGTACTTTTTATATATACGTATACATCCATGCATACACATAACTGTATAACTTTATTTTTATTTACGTATGTTTTATCTATCATATTGTTGTGCATACATATCTACATCTAGTGTGCCGTCTTCCTCTGGCACTGGTGTGCCGTCTTCCTCCGGCCATCCAGTGCATCCCCAGGTTGCGGATGGGGGCACCCCTCTACTTATGTAAAGTAGGTAGAGGGAAGCTTCGAATAACCAATAAGAAGCCGTGGACAATGAGGAACAACCATGAAAAATGCCAAACAAAAGGAACTCAAACTGGACGGCCGTCGCCCAGGATAAAAAGGGCCCCTCAACCTGTTTATGCACCAGGCAGGAAGAGGAAAGAAATGGTGTGAACCTTCTTGCCTCAAAATGTGGTACACCAATCACCCCAGAGGTCACACAAGGACAGCAACCAGTCCATGATCAAGATGGACCAAGCGTCCTTCCTCCAGCCCGCTTTACAGATCCCAAAAGAAACAGGAGGGGGGATTAAAATCCAGCCATGGTCTGTCGAGCAAAAGAGGATCCTTCTGCACTGCTACCACTACTCAAGGTTTGAGAAATGGGGACGCAGCTCAGGAAAGATACTAACCGAGGCTATAAAAACATCAAACCTCCCAGCAGAGAAAAAGCACACACCTTTACACAACCTGCGATTCCTCATCTCACAGATGGGAAGATATATCCCACAAGAGGACGTAGATACCATTAGATGTGAGGCTCTGAAGACTGCAGCAAAAGACTACCAGAAAGTAGAGGATGAGGAAACAAAACATCGACAGGAGGTGATATGGGAAAGGGAAGAGAGGTGGGCACTTATATGGGCAACGGATTATGCTAAACAAAAGCATAAAATATTCCAAGGTGAAGCTTATCTCCCTTACTCTTCTGTATGGCAATAGACCCACTAAGCAAGCTCCTGAATAAAAATCCGAGCGCCTACAATTTGAGCCAGGGACGCCATCGAGATCCAAGCAAGAGAATAAACCATCTGCTCTTTATGGATGATCTTAAGTTGTATGCTAGCTCTGACACCGATCTGCACCACCTTCTGCAGGTAGTATACACATTCTCCAGTGACATCGGAATGAAGTTTGGCCTGGATAAATGTGCCAAATGTACACTCAGAGCTGGGAAGAAGACCCACACAGAAAATATGCAGCTTAATGAAAACATCGACATCAGGGATCTAGAAGAGCATGAGCCTTACAAGTACCTTGGCATTGAGGAAAACGAGAACATACAACATGCCAAGATGAGGGAGAAGATTAGTAAAGAATATGTACGCCGGGCGAAGAAAATATGCAAAACCCAGCTCACCAATAAAAAATAAAATTACTGCCATAAACCAGCTTGCTATGCCAGTAATAACATATAGCTTTGGTATCATTGACTGGCCACAAAAATACATCAACCGGCTAGATGTAAAGACACGGAAGCTACTAACGCTTCATAAAATAATATACAGAAATCAGTGTCTACCAAGGCTGTATTTCCCCAGAGGAGAAGGAGGTCTGGGACTCTCAGAGATTAATCATCAACATAGGGCAACTATTGTGAGCACCGGTCAGTATCTGAGAAGCTCCCAGAATGACACCCTCTCAATAGTATATGAACATCAAGAGACAAGAGCCAGCAGAACAACATTAGTCACCCAGCTGGCCAAGCATTTTGGTCAGAGTTGTCTCTCAGATAAGGACGAAACACCAAATAAGTGTGCCACAGAAATAGCAAGAAAGAGCCGGCAGAAATATACCGAGACCTTTCAACAGATAAACCTTAAAGAATAGGAACAACATCAGCGTGCAAAGTATTTTCTGAGGGAACTCTTTCAGGAATACATAGATAAAGAAGGTTCTTTGGACTGGCTCAAAAGAGGATCCCTCCACCACAATCAGGAAAGGGTCATAATGGGTTCCCAAGACCAGGGATTGATGACCAATGCATTCAAGAAGATGGCAGGGATCAGTAATGACAATAAATGCAGGTTCTGCCATACAGAATTGGAAAGTGTTGGTCATCTGATATCAAGTTGCAAAGCTCTTCTAGGGGACGGCTACTATACAGCGAGACATGACGGAGTATGCAAGTACCTCCACTGGACCATCTGTAAAAAATTAAACATCCAGTGTAGCAGTAAGTCCTGGGAACATCAACCTGAAAGAACAGTTGGAAATGACTTATATACCATACATTACGACCATGAAATCCCTGCAGCCACTTATCTTGAAAATGCTGCTGTGAAACCTGACATAGTTATATGGAATAAGTCAGAGAGAGTTGCAACCTTGATTGAAGTGAGTGTTCCTAATGATGGCGGTCTGAACAGAGCTGAAAGAGAGAAACAGACCAAATACCAAGGTCTCATGTATGATATGAAAAGAAACTGGAACCTAAAGGGGATATCAATCATACCAGTTATCATAGGTGCCACAGGACTTATGAAGAAGAACCTGAAGTCCTATCTAACTAATATTCCTGGTGAACCAAGTGCAAAAGAGATTCAGACAATTGCACTTAAGGGAACAGCGAGGATACTAAAAAGAGCTCTCGGTTGGTCAGACAATTGCGGGGCAATGTTGGCAGCTGGTTTGACAGCCTCATACCCAGCATTACAATCTTCAAAGGAAGAAAAATAAAAAAAATCTACATACATACGAATACGTATATTTTTCGAAAAACACATAGGTGTACAAACATATATATTTATGTATAAATCTCCTTAGTACGTATATATATATATATATATATATATATATATATATATATATATAAATTCCACAGCCAAACAACGTCGCAGCCAACAAGAGCCATGACAATCAACGAACCGGTTCGTTGGCTGTCATGGCTCTTTTGGGCTGCGATGTTGTTTGGCTGTGGAATTTATTATATATACTCTCTCACATTCTGAAAATTATATATATATATATATTTTTATTTTATATATTCTTTTTATATCAATTGATGCATAATTTCATCTTATTTTATTATTGTAACATATTTTTATTTATTTTAATTGTTTTCAAACATAAACTTACTTTGTATACACTCGTTCATACACACATTTATAATACTTTGTTTTACTTGTGCATGCACCCATACACACATACGCATAAAGATATCTTTATACGTTCATATCTGAAGGTCCTTATACACACACACATATATATATATATATATATATATATATATACATAAAATATAAAAGGGATTTATATGTGCACAATAACCTTCAGATATATAACAATAAATACGCTAAAAAGAATATCATTATGTAATAAAGTGTTGTAGTAAACTACCTGTTTTACTTACGAATCAACTAATGAGTAAATACCGGAAGAAAAAGCCCTAAGAGTGTTAGTCGATATGAGGTGAACCAACCAACACTTTTTCTGTAAATGCCTTTTGTATTCTATTATCGTGTTCTGTTTTCGTCGTGACCTCGTAACATGCTCATAACAATGGCGACGAAGGATTCGAAGAACTTATGAATGAAACACTTATTTAACCACATCAATGTCACATAGCATTGGCAACGTTGGATTCGACGAATTTCGAAGGAAACAAGCACACACCCCAGTGTTTGTATAACACTAGTTGGTTTAGAACTTAAAAAAAGAAGGGAAATATAAGTCTGAACCCCAAGACTCGTTTTACACTGAAAAGGAAAACTGTGTTTTTTACATAAACGAAATTACAGAATTCTATATTTATAAAACTAACGACGAAGGTCATGTTTGCAATGATAAGACAGACGAAAGACAGCGTTCTTTTTTTACTCGGAGTGAACCTGCACATAGGAACAAAACCATTGTCTTCAAAGCAGACAAAAAAAGGCTAGTGGAAAAAAGATGGGAAATAGTATTTCATTTTTTTCTGTTCGTCCACGACAGTAAAATAACAGTCAACGAAAATAAATGGAACATGAGTTTTTGTGTTTATCTTATTTGTATTCCCCGTGAAATATCTGAAAATAAATTCTATGCTCTCGTGTGTTCTTTTTTTAATTTAGAGGAAATTGACTACAAATAGAACATTAAAACTATTAACTTTTTTAGGGCACAGAACTAAATTAGTTTCCAACCGTCTCGGTTTTCTAAAATCACTAAAACATTTATTAAATAGAACACGGTTTAAATAAATAAAAATGAATCTGGTGCACTATTGTTTCCAATTACAGTTGTAGACGCCATCCAGGCAGCTCTAGAACAAGTAGTGAAATCGTAACTACAGTAAAAACAAAAACATAGTTAGTAGAAACAATTCCTTGTTCCACGAAAATCTATGTATAATTGTACCAAGATATTTCATTTTTCCATGAAAACACCGAATTTATCCTCCTTTAATTCAAATGCATAATTCTGATTTTTCCCAATATTCTTAATTTGTTTTGCTTGCTAATTTTACTGATCCTACAATAATACCAGTAGACTGTCGTAAATCGCAGTTCACAAAGCAACGTGTTCATTATTTGTTGAAACATAGCTGGTACAATCTTAACCCCAGATGTTAATCTTTGGAATTTGTATAAATATCCATTCGTATTTATACAAAGTAGATTCTAGGACCTCTTGTTGACAGGTAGTTGAAGATACACAGCAATTAATTTAACTTTTGAAACAATCTTCTTCGATTGAGTTTAGAAATTATTTCTGTTTGACTTGGCTGAGAACAACTGTAATCTTTTAGTGCATAGTTCAATACTGTAGAGAAATCTGCACAAAATGATCACCTTACATTTTAGTATACACTATAATTGAAATCTGCTGGCTGTATTCTAACTTCTTGGCTTCAGAATTTAATTTTTCCATATTATTACAGAAGTCAATGGAGATATCTCATAATTTTTACTTCCTCATTTAGTTCGTGCTAAAAACGTTTGCGTCAACGAACATTTTTCTATTGTTTTCGCAAGTAAGACACAATTTTATATTAAAATGTAATATTATCGAATTCAGATATATCGTCTAAACCTTTTTCGAGATCAAATTTTATCCAACATAATTCCATGTTGTGTAAAACAATAGTTACGGTTATTTTGTCAAATGGAAATCCAAGAGTATCATTTCAACAACTCTATTGATAATCTTCGTTAGTATGAGTGTAAGAAAAGGAAGATGGTTAGTTCTGGAAACTATGGATGTACACAAAATAGTACAGACATTTCTGTACAAAGATAAAAAAAAGTTCATGTGTATACCGTATTGAAGTTTTGTTGCGGCTCCTCGTATAGTCGAACACAGAATCAAAGGCCCAGGTGGGTTTTGCCGCATCTCACAGGAGTAGTTTGCGAGGTTGCCTTGTGAAAAGTATTGCCGGTCCGAGAGATAAAACTAATGAGAGAGAGACAACCTACAACCAATCAGCAATGGTCTTATAAACACTGATATTAAAAATCTAAACCTGTGAGAATACGCTGCAATAGTTATTTTGACAAAAATGAGTTCGCGTTATGAGCCAAACAAATCCGGTTATGTTGAACCAAATAAATTCGAGTTCTTCGTCATTAGTGTTGTGATATTGAAGAACTGATAATAAATAAGACGGAACGATGGTCTATTGACAAAAGTGTTATTTACAGAAGTCTAACGTATATTAACAAACTTACTCCGAGATTATTGCGTAATCTCTTTACATAATGCCTAGAAAAGTCCATTTAGATACGAATAAGATAGATCACCATCATACCATAATTAGTGGATCCTAACAATCACATTAAATCCACTCAATTGATACTATATGAATAAGATACGCACGAAATTACTCTCTAGAAATGGATGCGTTATGCGTTGTATTCGTAGTATTCAACTAATCGTCTATGATTTATTATATACTAACAAATTCAATATTGGATTCTCAAAGAAAAGTTGATATATTGTAATATAGATAAACATAAAAAACATGATCAAAAGGTTTATTCAGACTTATTTTATTGGCTAAACTGATATACCTAATTGAATGAATAAAACTCGCCTATAATTGACGATAGAGAAAACGAAGTACACCATTAAGCCTTTCGTAACCCTTAAATTTCAAGTATGGGTACATAGGTTTTACAGTTAAACAAGTATGTTTCTTAGCAATAATTCATGATTATGTTTGCAAATACAAATCAGTGAAAATGTGTATCTATAAGTATGTTCCATTTTCGTGAACTCATTTTGATTATGATTTTTAATGAAAATTATTTCTTTTCTTTTCGCATATAGACATTTTTTCGAATGAAACCGATAATGAGATATATGATATTTTGTCAATCGCTTCGATAAAAAATCATTGTAATAGTTGTACACTTTTTATGAAAGGTGCTCGACTGAGCCACAATGTTTGACTCATTTTTTAAAACATGCACAGCAAGTACCTGCCTTACTTCAACAACAGTGAAGAACGTTGCTTGCTTCTTCTGAATCTTACCATTCTAATATTATATAATCTCTAGAACAAGAGTGTTTCTCTGGTGACTCCATCATAGTCCTCTTCAAGTTTATTGTCAAGAAATACTTGTTTACCCGTCTTCTTATGTAATCAAATCTTGCCGTCTTCGTTGAATGTGTCAAATCTTATAATAATATTTGCCTACATCTAATTGGTAATCTTTTAAATTTTTATCCTCGTGTAGCTGTTAAAACTTAATAAGTAATTAGTTACTAGAATACAAAAGTGAATATCTCAAGGTCAAACGCATTGTTAAAATCAATACCTTAATGCAGTACAAACCCGGGATACGATCGCCCCGGGATACGGCTTTTCAAGTTACGATGTGGAATACAGAGTTTTTTTTCTGGGTAACGGTATTTGCCTCACCTTACGGTGTTATTTATTTATTTTTACATGGGGTCACCACTTATCAATGCCCGAAGGCCACTCAGGGATATGGGTTATTGCTTGTACAGTAATCAATGAGATAGTATTGTAGTAATCATTAGTATTGGAGATTTGATAGAGTGTCTTACTTAAGGGGCGGTTTGTCAGGAATTTGTTTATGTTGGATTTGAAGACATCCAAGTTGTAGTCAGGTGGGAAACAGGCGAACGGAAGAGAGTTCTACACTCGTGCACTTCTGAGAAAGAAGCTCTGCTCATGGAATCTACGTTTGGATTTAGGCACAGATAAAGAGTGGGAAAAATTATTGACAGTAGTTTCAGCCAGACGGGTGTTTCTCGTGAAAGATTGGTGAGGGGAACGAGAGATTGGAGCTCAGACGAGCATTTGCCATGGAAATAACGATAAAACAAAGACAGGCTCGCAACGTCTCTTCTGTGGGAGAGAGGTTGCAGGGAAGAGAAAATGGCATCCCCCACCAAACCACGAAGTCTATTTTGTACTCTGTCAAGGCAGGATAGGCTGTTTTTAACAGCTCCTGTCCAGATGTGGCAGCAGTACTCCATCCTTGGACGTACTTGGTTTTTATACTGATAGAGAATTGCATCAGTAGTAAGATATCTTCTGGAGCGGTAGAAAGATCCCACCATTTTCCCAGCGTCTCTGGCAACAGATTTGATGTACGTGTTCCATTTCAGATCAGGAGTAAAGGTCAAACCCAGAAGCTTGTCAAAACATGGAGCCTCCCCAAGACGATTGATTTCAATTGATGCCAGATGAGGATCAGAGCGTTGATGATGTAAAAATAGAAGCTTGGTTTTGGATGAATTAAAAGTGACCAGCCACCTCTTCCCCATTGTACCACGTGCTCAAGATCAGAGGAGAGAGAATTAGAGAGAGCTTTGTCATTTACGGGCTTTGATGTGTTGCCATAGATGGTCGTGTCATCAGCATAGATGTCAACGAATGATTTAAGTATGTGTTTTGGGAGATCATTGATGTAGATCAGGAAGAGAGTTGGGCCCAGGATGGACCCCTGAGCATTAATACTGTGGGCCTCTGATTTCTGCCCATCAACCACTACTCTTATGTACCTATCAGAGAGAATTTTATTTGATTATATACATGTGTATTATATACTGTAATGTATTTTGTTACTAATTATTAATATGTATTGTATAACATTTTTCTTATGTCCCGCCATACGGTGATTTCACCTCACGATCCCAACCTCGGAACGGATAATGCCGTATCCCCGGGGTTCTACTGTATTCATAATTGGAGGTGATGACAGGTTGATAAACATATTAATGGATTTAAAGAACAAAAGATCATAAACGACATTTACATTTAATTACACCTGATATGTTTTTCTCTTTTCATTGTAGGCACACCGATGCGAAGTATTCGGCAGCTAAAGGTTGTTGGATCTATAATGCTGGCAATATAGAATGGCTTGTCTACGTGCCTCTTCTCATTTGCATTTTTGTAAGTTTTATGAATTCGTCCATGGTAAATTTATTCAAACAATGCCATTCGCCTTTTACACACCCATAGCGATATAACGATGCAGTGGTAAGCAGCAAACACACGCACACACACATACATACATACATACATACATACATGCATATATATATATATATATATATATATATATTATATATTATATATATTAATATATGTGTGTGTGCATTTGTGTAGTCATAAAATGTAGTAATAAATAGTGATATATAATGATAAGTAGTAAGATCGTACAACTAAAAAATAAAATAGGTTTAAGAATTATAATTCACACTAGAATTCTCCTCAAGAGTACTTGGTAAAATTTGATTGTAAAAGTTACACTTTTCTAAAGGTTGAATTTCAATTGTTAGTTAATTAAGTAAGATATTGGTTAGTTTGTATCATTATAGTTTTTTTGTGTTGTCTCAATCTTCTTTTTTATTTCGAGTTCTCTTTGACATTTTCCAAGTTTTTCGGGATTGTTTATTGTGCTACTACAATTATTAGTATTATAGCTATGTTCTTCGTGTTCTAGATTCATTTTAGTTCTCTAACAAGTTCAATATATTTGCTTCGTTTTTTTTATCTCCTTGATATTCAACATGCGAACTGCGTAAAAGGCAAAACTTAATTTGTTTGTACCTCCGCCTAAAAGAATTATTTCATTTTCTAATAATTTTCTCTGCCTTGTCCTGTATATTTTATCTCGTGTTCACAGATGTTTTCAGAGTCGCGTCTATTTTATTATTCTTCTGGATATTAACTTATGTGATTTACCGTTATCTATATTGCTGTTGTCTTTTTTTAACTATGATATAATTTGTTTTGATCATGTTGTTCTGTGCTGACGACTTTCTTTGTGTCTCTTGTCAGTCTTATTCAGCTTCCATGTAATTGTGCCATTTTTGTCATGTAGCTGTACTATTTTTGTCTTTGGCCTCAAAATCAACATTTCTGAAATGGCCATTTTCTATTTGATTGCGATATGATGCTGATCCTGTGTCTTCTCTCTTTCAGAAGGTGGTAGGTTTATTGCTAATCGCCTGGGGCACTTCTATTTCGGAATACTGACGATTCTTACCAGGCATGTTTTGGCAGGACTGAGAGCTTTTTCTCTGGGGCGTTGACACTAAATCTCACTTTCAAACGCTGGTGTCACAGCGAGCGAGAGTAAATATATAATCTTTTGTACATAACAATCCTCTTCCGCCTTCTCTCTTTTTTGTATGTCACATCATTCTTTATTATTATTATTATTATTATTATTATTATTATTATTATTATTATTATTATCATTGTTATTATCATCATCATCATTATTATTATTATTATTATTATTATTATTATTGTTATTATCATCATCATTATTATTATTATTATTATTATTATCATCATTATTATTATTATTATTATTATCATTATTATTATTATTATTATTATTATTATTATTATTATTATTATTATTATTATTTAGTAACTAGGAATTATCACATATCATTATCCACTGATAACAACTTATGTTGTTCAGTGGTTTCTGACCGACAACAAGTTCCTCCAGATTTTCAGTACTTTCTACCTCTTTCAATAACCATTGTAAATTACGTCGGTTTAGCTCAACCCCCACTTACCATTTATTTGTTGCTGGTAACGAAAACTAGTCATGACTTTGGAATGCAATAAGCCTCTTCAAGTTCTCCCAACACTGTTGCAGTGAAAGTCTCGTTAGTGTGTTCTCTTCTCAATCTTTTCATCTTCCTTGATCATTCACGGAAATCTTGTGCGGTATAAGTCGGTGATGTTTATAAGACTTTTGCATCTGCAGTTTCCTAAATTCGCGTAGTGTTCTGTCGATGTTTTTTTTTCTGTTGCAACTTTCATATGGCTCTTCTTCTGGAATTTGTTTCGCCATTTGGAATTTTTTATTAAGATTTTTACTTGATTTTATTACTACCGTGCGTTGCCTAATCTCATTTTCCAATTATCAAAATTATTCCTAGTCTTTTTACGAGTTTTTGGGACAACTCCTAGTGCTTCTACGATTATTGGTATTATATTGACTTTCTTTTCCTTATTATTTTCCGTTCTTTGGGTAGTTTTGTATAGTTGCTCATTTTTCTGTCTTCTAAATGCTTAACCTTGATGGAACCTATAAAATATACCTTTAGCAATGTTTCCTTTTTTAACTATTGCAATACCCTTCCTCCTAGCTTGAGCGACTTTATCTGTCTGTACCGCGATGTCACAGGGAATGTTGTGATTTAGGTTCCGCTTTCTGTCTGTATAATTTTTCCGTACTACTAATGCAGGCGCTTGTTTTCGTTTAATCTTTTCGATTTATATTGATACATTAGCGAATGTGATCTTTCGTTCATATCTTTTTCGATCAGTCTGCATTTTCTTGAGTTTGGTATATTTTACCTTTAATAAAGTTTTACTCGTGTTGTTCTGTGCAGTTTTCAGTAACAATTCCATTTATTTGTTTATGTGTCCTTTTTAGCTACGTGTACTTATTTTCCTGTGTATCTGCTGTAATTCTTATGAATAGTACTTGTAGCTGTTTTTCTTCTCACTTTTCTGAACTTTTGGTTCTTGTTTCGCGGCTTCTCTTACTGCGATGATCAACCTTTCTGTGTTCTGGATTATGTACTTTTCCAATTACGTCTATGTCTTTTGCAATTACTAACTCTTCCTTTCGCTCTTTTGTACCTAAACACGGTCAGTATCATATTTGAGGCGTAATGCATTGTTCATAAGCACTACTTTCCTAGTTTTATAATCAAGATAGTCTTATTATCCTATGAATGGTCTAGAATATCTTATTAGTGATACTGCCCAGATATTTATTCCTTTTGCTGCTATATAAATCGTGTTTTCATTTTCGATCTTCTCTTTCATCTAAATTGATGTGATCGTGTCTGCTTCCAGCTATCTGAAGGTATCACAAGCATCCCCATCTCCTTTTAGTTTTGCAATTTCCTGTCTCTTACTGTTTCCAATTTTCTAGTGTTCATCACTAGCAGTGCATATTTTTCCATTCTGAATACTATTTGATGTGCTGCCTGAAGATTTTGGTTGTGTTAATAAACTTTTTGTCCATTTTTTGTTGTTTTGGGGAATCCCTTCCTTTCGTCCATATACATGAAGTAGTTTTGCTCTGAATATGTGGCTGAGTGATATAAATACAACTAAACAGTTAAGATGATTGAAAGTTACCTGGGAAAATGCCTCTCTTTGTTCTTATCTCAGGTTTTGTCTCTAGTTAAAAGCGCCATGTTCCCATTGCTTTCGTAATGAGATTAATCATTTTGCTGGATCACTTGTACATTCTTAAACACGCAATTGTCCTCGCTTCAAGGAGTCAGTCGTAATATTATTTGTAGCCAATCCATGCCATGGGTATGTTCATATTTTTGCTATTTTTCCCCCTTCTACGTAAAATAGATCATGTGTTCCGCTTTTCCTTTTCAGACATACTTTTTGTTCCTCGAAAAGTAGTCGACATTTTTTAAGTTTTTGTTAATGAGTGGTAAATATGTTCTTTTCGTTGTGTCATAAGATATCCACATGGTTTATAAACATGTAGTAAGTCTGTTGATGTTGTTTGGTATGGTTCATTCTTCGCCGTCTGTTTGTATGAAAGTATTTTTGTCTCAGATAATTAATTAATTTTAGTAGTATGTATTGTGAATATATTTTAGTAGTATGTATTGTGAACATATTTTAGAAGTATGTATTGTGAATATATTTTAGTACTATGTATTGTGAATATATTTTAGTACTATGTATTGTGAATATATTTTAGTAGTATGTATTGTGAATATATTTTAGTACTATGTATTGTGAATATATTTTAGTACTATATATTGTGAATATATTTTAGTAGTAAGTATTGTGAATATATTTTAGTACCATATATTGTGAATATATTTTAGTACTATGTATTGTGAATATATTTTAGTAGTATGTATTGTGAATATATTTTAGTAGTATGTATTGTGAACATATTTTAGTAGTATGTATTGTGAATATATTTTAGTACTATGTATTGTGAATATATTTTAGTACTATATATTGTGAATATATTTTAGTAGTATGTATTGTGAATATATTTTAGTACTATATATTGTGAATATATTTTAGTACTTTGTATTGTGAATATATTTTAGTAGTATGTATTGTGAATATATTTTAGTACTATATATTGTGAACATATTTTAGTAGTATGTATTGTGAATAAATTTTAGTACTATGTATTGTGAATATATTTTAGTACTATATATTGTGAATATATTTTAGTAGTATGTATTGTGAATATATTTTAGTACTATATATTGTGAATATATTTTAGTAGTATGTATTGTGAATATATTTTAGTAGTATGTATTGTGAATATATTTTAGTAGTATGTATTGTGAATATATTTTAGTACTATATATTGTGAATATATATTAGTAGTATGTATTGTGAATATATTTTAGTACTATATATTGTGAATATAATTTAGTACTATGTATTGTGAATATATTTTAGTACTATATATTGTGAATATATATTAGTAGTATGTATTGTGAATATATATTAGTAGTATGTATTGTGAATATATTTTAGTACTATATATTGTGAATATAATTTAGTACTATGTATTGTGAATATATTTTAGTACTATATATTGTGAATATATATTAGTAGTATGTATTGTGAATATATTTTAGTACTATATATTGTGAATATATTTTAGTACTATGTATTGTGAATATATTTTAGTACTATGTATTGTGAATATATTTTAGTAGTATGTATTGTGAATATATTTTAGGACTATATATTGTGAATATATTTTAGTACTATATATTGTGAATATATTTTAGTACTATATATTGTGAATATATTTTAGTACTATGTATTGTGAATATATTTTAGTAGTATGTATTGTGAATATATTTTGTTTTTGTGCTATCTTTGAAACAAGTATGTACCTATATTATTTAATTGGAATTCATTATTAAAATTAGTATTATTTATTAATTTATTTCATTGCGGACTATTATCCTCATATTTTTAGTTGTTGTTGTTTCATGACGTTCCGGACAACTATTCCTCCGGCCTTCTATCCCGTCGCGGTTACCACCTGATGAATGCCAGAGGAATAGTTGGTCGAAACGTCCTGAAACAACAACTAAAAAGATGAGGATAATAGTCTCACAATTTTCTTAATTTGTTCTTCATTTCTTCTTTTCATGTGTGGCATTTATGATGTAGTTCTTTTCATGTGTGGCATTTATGATGTAGTTCTTTTCATGTGTGGCATTTATGATGTAGTTCTTTTCATGTGTGGCATTTATGATGTAGTTCTTTTCATGTGTGGCATTTATGATGTAGTTCTTTTCATGTGTGGCATTTATGATGTAGTTCTTTTCATGTGTGGCATTTATGATGTAGTTCTTTTGTTGTTTTTTCTACTCTCACCAGGTTTTGCCTCAGAAGCGTTTATTTCTCTCTTGTTTGTTCTCCATTTTATAAAAGTTAATTTCATTGTTTTTCATGAACCGTGTTTTGTTTACACTATTTCGATTTGTATCTGTATCGTGGCAATATGCACGTTTTACTGCTATATGTTGTCTTAGTTCTTCATGTTTCTTATTTTGTCTTTCCCTGTAAGTCAGATTTCCTTCCTAGATAGTTTCCTGTTCTTTATTCCCTTATAAACTCATCATCTTTTCGAAGTTTAGTGATCTTGATTTCCAGTTTATTTCTTATCCAGATTTTTCGGTTTATTTTTATTTTTATTTTTATTTTTTTTGCAGTTTTATTTCTATTTTTATTTTTATGCCTACTGATTTAGCCCCGGAATATATCAAATTGTTTAAGTATGTAACAGCTTCTATTGAAGTTATTTAGATCTGTGATCGCATCTGTTATTCTTATTCTTGTTCGTATTCGTATCAGCAGGAGCAACAGCAGTAGCATCAGTCGTAGTGATATCAGTAGTAGTAGTAGTAGTAAGTAGAATATATTAATAAATATTATTAGACTGTAACGCATGGAAATGTTACTGCTTAATTCTCTTTTAAGGTGTGCTATTATTAGCAAATATTCAAGTTAAAATGAGATAAAATAAGTTTGTACTTGATTTGGCCTAAAATATTATAGTAGGAAATTTGAATACATTTTATAAAAGTTATGCAAGTTAATTTAATTCTTAATATTTTTTGTCCCCAATACTAAGAAACAAATAAACAAACAATGATAAACATTTTAATATTTCAACATTTTAAGGTTGTTACTAAAACTGTTCTCTAGGATGCACAAGTAACATGTTCCATTCGGAACAGTGTTATCACATTTTACAAATAAAACTTTCTGCATCACTATCGAGCATGTCATGAAACAGCATAATGCATAATAATGTGGCGCCGTTTTATATGTCGATGCATTTCTTTTTTAGTTTAAAAGTTCTTCATATGACATTGAATTAGTACTAGAGCGTACACCATAAATATAATAGCTTGTTAAAAATGCATACTGTTCATTAAGAGTTTTGCTAAGAAATCGTCTTATGTTTCTTTAACAGGCAACAAATTTGCAGAGTGGATTCTTCTTAAAGTAAAAGTTTATTACAATGCTTTATATGTAATGTTCACTAAGTAATCCATTTCTTATTAAGGGATTGATTGCTCACTTGGTATTCAATCATCACTTGATCTGATTCTCATCTAACGTTTATCTTTGAATGAGAAAGTATCACTTCAAATTTAAAAGGTATCTCTAATGTTTTCTGATATGGAATCTCGTATATTTTCATGAAATGTATTACTCGTATCATTATAATTCAGCCGCTTCAGATTTTTTACGACCGATTTAGTTATACAAGATAAGTTCTTTTCTTTTCATAGTTAATTGGTCATTTCCAATTTATGCGTATATTAAATGTTTTATAGTCTGTGACGAATTTTATATTTCATAATCTATGTTTATATGGTTCAAAACAATAATTTTAAAGGAAGTAATATAAATCACTGAAAAGTGGCACAATATCCAAATTTAAATTTTGAATGCAATTGTATTTACATCAGTAAACGTAAGTTTGGAGTTGACTCAGTTCCAAAACAAAAATAATTTTATATACAGAAAAACACCACAAGCTATTTTCTGAATCAAGGTGTGTCAAAACGTAAGAAAACTAGTCGTATATGTGGGACACTCATAGAATAAAATAATAACGATACAACATGGAAATGATGTATGAACACAGGATGACTCAAGTGATACATAAATAATTCTACTCAGGGTCTCGTAATAACTGCCAGACACCCGCTTAAAAAATATTTCAAGTATATAAAAAATCGTAAATGACTAAAAGTCCTAATAAAGAAATACATTTATTGTTATACGAAAACTAAGTTAACCAATGTTTCTGTAAACATTTTGACTATATTTTATTCATACAGAATGTATGTTTGCATATTAGTTTAGAAATATATTTTAAACAAATTCGCTTTGCAATACTTCAAATGACAAACATTTTACTAATTTTTTATTCGCCAGTTGCATCCTCTCTCAGAGTATATTGTTTTGTCGTCTATAATTCTCGCTTCCATTACTCTCTTTTCTCTCTCTCTCTCTCTCTCTCTCTCTCTCTATCTCTTTTTAGCTGTACATATTCAATGGAAATAAAGAGTAAAATAAATGGAAAAATTATAAACAAAAGATAAGAAAGAGTTATAATTCACACGTAATTGTAGAGAAGGAGAAATATATTAATTTTGGAGTTTGTCTTTTGATTTTGTATATTATACTGCTTTTATAAACAGACCGCTTCTTGATTGAAACCATCAATTCAACGGGATACATGTTATTATATGAGTGACATTTCAAAGGTAATGCCTCCTAATTTTTATATTTTGCCCAAGTAGATAAAACGTGATTGCAGATTGAATGTTAATATGACTGAACTAATGCATTTATAACCTGAATGTTTCATCTCTCTGTTGACGGTGGGAGAGTAAGAAAGCAAAACCTGTCAAAAGTGGGGGTGCATCATTAAATCCTCCATATCGAAAAAATCGAACGTATAAATATTTACCGGCGCCTGTTGAATGTTTACAACGCCGGCGTAGCAAAATTAGGAGATGGAATCGCCGATTTTAGAGTGGCGATTGAGATGTGAATGACAAAATGCGCTCCGGAATTTTCCGACTGAAGCATCAAGAGAGGCTAATAAAAATTCATAGAGAATGGTGGTGACAATGTAGAAAAATAAATTTCAGAGCACAAAATGTCACTCGTTTTAATGGTATCACCCCTGTCTTCTTAGCTCTTTAACGTTTTACTTAGGAGTTAAAAAATAGGAGGTTTTAGTTTTGTATCGACGCTAGCATTTTTATCAAATGTATCTATATATCTATCTATCTATAAATTTGTTTTTCTTTTTTGTGTATTGATATTCATATTAAAACCCATATTTTCTATTAGTATTTATTTTCTTTCCCACCAAAGCAAAATGTGACACAAGGTCGTTTTTAATGTGGGGTTAAACCAGCTCCCCGAAAAAAAGACAAAAGGGGCACTCTGGTTGAGACCAAAAATAATAATTGTCCCAGTATAGAGGGTTTCCCCTCCATTGACCGAACAAATTACCTTAAGTGCAGCATCTGCAGAACAGATACTACACTTTGATCCCGGCCCGAAGGCCAAGAACAGAAAAAAGGCAACCCCTTTTCTATTTAAATATTTATTCAAAAAGAATATTCCAAACTTTACAAAATTTTTCAAGAAAAATGATATAAAATGTGGAAATAAAACTTTCCAAATGTGGCATAAGGCCAAAAAGGGTGTGGGGGGGAATGGGGGTCGAGGGTCGTCCACTTGGTCTATACCCTAAAACTAGTTGCAGTCACCACAATACCGCATTCACTCAAGGGATTGGATCTACTTAAAACCCCAGATGACATGAACAATATATACAATGATTTTTTTTTTTTTTTTAACAATGATTTATTTTACAATGAAACAATGAGGGTGATGCGTATGATATATGAGGGGTGAAATTGTGATGCGTATGATATATGCGGGTGATGGGCGGGGGTAATGAGAGCCTTAAAACACCCCAAAATAAAGAAAAATAAGAGTAATGAAAAATAAATGAACCAAATAAAACGTGAGGCGACCCACCCTTACCTATTTATTTTTGAAATGCTTCCTGTTTTCCGGTATCAGCCGAAAACAAGGGAGCACTTCCTAAGAGGGAATGGGCACAACTACGGACAAAATAAAGGGGGGAAGAGGATATTCGGTGACCTCCAAGAAAAATACCATTGGGACAGGTTTGGACTAAAATAGATTAATCAGGACTGGGCTTCTTTGGAGGTATTCTAACACCTAAAATAAAGATTGGGGACATGGACCTCATTTATACCAACTAGCTAAGGGACTGATCCACTACGGGATGGTCTTGATTTTGTCTGGGAATTGCTTATCCGGTCAGCGTGTGCCATGCCTAAGCAGGGAACACGTACTCAAGCCTGTTTCGCACAAACGCACATAAACTAGCGGTGTGAATCCACCTCCTACTAAACTGTGAGCGAGATAACCTCCTTCTATCGCATCTGATTTTGATTTTAAGTTGGTGTTTAAAATACAAAATCAGATCCCGATGAGAAGGCGGCCCCCCACGCCCTATCTCTATGCGTGAAACCCACACTACCAGTCTAGCTACGGCCAAGGTCGCTAGGAACACCATTCGTTCCTTCCTAGGCCACAAGGGATCTGCGTTATAGACAACGGATGCTAAATCCAGGATCGTTACCTGATCGGGGACGATGCGAGCCGTGACCTCACTGACATACTCCCAAAATTCACGGAGCTTGGAACAAGTATAAAAAGCATGTTCTACGGTTTCCAGAATATCTTCCTCGCACCGTGGACAAAAGGGACTAAACGTACTACCAATTCTGAACAGTATGTCATTGAGGGGTAAAGCGTTTCTAACCAATCGCCAGGTCAGGGAAAATTCGGAATTGTTAACATATCCCCGGCCTGGCACCCAATTCCACAGGGAGCGAACCTCCCCCTCCGACAGCTGCAACCGCTCCCCAAGCGGGTCCGAAGCGGTCCCCACCACTAATCCCCGATATAATGCCCTTCTAGGCTGTGCAAGGTCCAAGGACCCTGGCATCGCTCTAAGCGCATTTCGGCATTCATTGAGGAATCTTGACTGCCCTCTCGGCCTTCTTTGGCATTCAATTAAGTGATTGGGGATAAGGTTGGGAAAAGCCTCACCAACCGCGGGACCCCAATCACAATCCTCGATCAGAGTTCTACCCAGGAATGCCAACCTTTCGGCGTTTTTATGACTTGCCAGGTCAGGCATCCCCAGGCCCCCATCTACAAGACGTTGAGTACAGACCTGTCTACGGACAAGCGGCCGTCGCTCATTCCACAACAGTGAGAAGAGCGCACGCGTTAAGGCCGCCATTCGGACTGCAGGCAGAGGAAGTACGGCCAATCGGTAAAGGATCAGCGGAAACACGTAAGTGGCGCATGCTTCCGCCCTGCCTTTAAGGGACAATCCCCTTCGAAGCCAAACCCTCACAGACGCTTCGACCTTGGTCTGTACCTCCGACCAGTTCTTATCTAGACAGAGACTGGGCCCAAACCAAACACCAAGGATCCGGACCGGGCCATCCGTCCAGACAAATGCGCCAGGCAAAGCATTCGAGCCCCGCCAAGCGGTTAAACTCAGGCCAACGGATTTGCTGAGATTGACTACAGCCCCTGTAACTTTTTCACAACGCTTGAGAGCCTTAATCACCGTAATAATATCAACGACGCTCGAAACAAATACGGTGACATCATCGGCAAACGTGGAAACCGTGGCTCGCGCACCACCAGGAAGAGCAATTCCGCGCAGGGCCGGTCCAGCCACCCTAGTCCTCACGTTCCTAAGGAATGGTTCCAGCGCGAGGACATACAGCAAGGGCGACAACGGACACCCCTGTCGCACCGACCGAGAAACCGCGAACGGCGCCGACCGCACCCCGTTGACCGGCACAACTGCCGTTGGCCGAGCATACAAAATGGAAATCCATCTGCAGAAGCCGGACCCAAAGCCGACGGTCTCTAGAACAGCCATCAGGAAACGATGATCCACCCTATCAAACGCCTTGGACTGATCTAAATTGATCAGCGCGGCTTCAGTTTCGTCTTCTAGGTTTTCTAGGACTGTACGAATCAAATGCAAATTGTTTTGAATTGATCTCCCCTTCACAGCGTAAGTCTGATCCGGTTCGATCAAGTCAGTGATAACAACCTGCAAACGATTCGCCAGAACTCGGGCCAGGATTTTAATATCCGTATTCAACAATGTGATGGGCCTAAAATCATCCAACCCCCCAACATGTGTGTCCTTCTTCTTCAGAAGTGTGACCACGCCTTTGGTAACCTGACTCGGGATAGATCCCGTGTCAAACCAGTGGTTAAACACACCCGTCAGAATCGGGACAAACATTTGCGACAACCTCAAGTATAGCTCATAGGGCAGTCCATCGAGTCCTGGTGATCTATTATAGGCGACCTGCTTCATAGTAGCTACGACCTCACACCCGACCATCGCAACTAGCCGCTCGGGCCGCCTCCAGGCGGGGCGAGCCAGCCAAATAGTTACCAAACTCCTGGACGCTGAGTCTGGACAGCTATGCGAAGCGATCTTCAAAGTGCACTCGAAACCACTCGCAAATCCCCGAGCCGACACTAAGGAGTGCCCTTCCGGGCTCTGAATCTTACGAATGTAGTTATCAGATTTGTGCCCGAGCAAACGGACACGCTCCGATCTGTCCACATTCACAGCTTCATTGGGCATCTTTTTAATTCTAGCCCTAACTACCTGGCCCTGATATCGTTCGCTAGTCAAACGACTCGGGTCTGCCTTAGCTAGGCCTATTTCTAGGGAATCCCCCCTGCCACCGCCCGGGTAGTCTATCCTCTAGACGCTTCTCTGACTTGGCCCTATCTAGGGCGAGGCGAGGCAGCACCCGATGATCGTCAACAGAATTGTAGTGAGTCTCCTATAACGTAGCCACATCTATATTCATGGACATGAGGTCCCTCAGTACCCTAGCGGCTTTGCTTCGGCACCTCATGCCCATTACGTTCAAGCTAGCTAGGCTTAAGGACGTGGCCATTGTACCCATTCATCGTCAACCACCGGCCTAAAGTCTTTAGTTCCCAGGGTGCCGCAGGATTGGGCGAGATTGCCCGAAAGCAACTCGGATGTTACTTGTCCATCCCGCACAATACCTCCGACATCCAACGGGAAGGTTAATTTCAGGACCCTATAAAAACAAGGGTGGACGTATATAGGGACCCGTCCATCACATCTAGATGCCAGCTGATTAAGGGTGTCGTGCCCCTCTTCCACCAGTTTGATGTTTTCGAACGCCCCCTTCGCCTCCTCAATGATATTCCACATGACCTTCGTGCGACCAACTTTTGTGTGGCGCACAAAGGTCATGACTAAGGGGGCGTTTGGGAAGTTCTTTGGGTTGCTGGTCTTTTTCCCTTCAATTTTTTCCAAGTTTCTCAGCGGCTTAAGTAGACCCCTATGACGCTGCGTGATGTAAGTGTCAGCGTGAAGGGGGTCTACATCGCATATCCGGTCCCCTGGAAGAAAGGGGAGCTTCTTTGATTTTTCTCTTCGTATTGGAGAAGCAGAGGCAGCTCTTCTGTTGCAGGGTGTCTCCGGCCTCTCCCGGGACAAGGATCTCGCAACTGCTGGGGGGGAATCAAAAAGGGTTGAGGATTTTGGTTCAGCCGAAGGGGTTGGGGATTTGGGTGGCTGAACCGTAGAGACAGTATTCTCTACATTTATGGGGATGGGGAACGGGACCCAGCCTCCTTGGTCTTTTTCGCTTTCTGTTTTTTCTTTGATTTCTTTTGGCTTTGGCACTCTGCCACATAAGCCTGACTGCTGCTGTCATCTTTCTCTGCTTTCTCCTGCTCCCCTTCAGAATCTGATGCGCAAAAAGATCTTCAAAGTGCACTCGAAACCACTCGCAAATACCCCAAGCCGACACTAAGGAGTCCCCTTCCGGGCTCTGAATTTTACGAATGTAGTTATCCGATTTGTGCCCGAGTGAATAGACTCGTTCGGCTTTGTCAACATTCACAGCTTCATTGGGCATCTTTTTAATTCTAGCCTTAACTACCTGGCCCTGATATCGCTCACTAGCCAAACGACTCAGGTCCGCCTTAGCTAAACCTATTTCTAGGGAATCCCCCCCCAGCCACCGCCCGGGATAGTCTATCCTCTACACGCTTCTCTGCCTTGGCCCTATCTAGCGCGAGGTGTTGGCCATATTTGACAGAGAAGTCTCTAATGCTAGATTTGGCGTTTACCCACCACTTACTCCCGGTAACCGCCCCCACTAATCCCTTCTGTATGTGTTTAGTTAGCCTTTCCCGAAAGTCACCTATCTCCAGTAAGGAGGTATTTAACTTCCAGTACCCAGCTAACTTGGGGTTGCTATCTAAGTCTAACCTGGCCACAAGTTGTTTGTGGTCAGAGTGGCCTAACCAGTGGAACGTGGGACAAGATATGTATTCTATGTTGCCTCTTCTAACTAACAACCGATCCAAGTAAGTACTTGAAGCAGAAGGCCTGCTAGAGAGCCACGTCCACCTCTCCCGCCCCGGGTGATCCACCCGATACCTGTCTACCAGATCGCATCTAGCCATCAGGTCCGACAGACTGGTTTCACACCCATCCGTCCCGCTAGTCCCTCCCACCTTATCTATCCTGGGATCAAGGATGGCATTCCAATCACCCACTAGTATTAACCGTTCCGAACCCCCGAGAAACACCTCCAACCGCCGGAAAAAGGAAACCCGCTCCCGTACGCAATTGGGCGCATACACCACGACGACTCGAAACGCTCTATTTGCCACGGCAACATCGGCCACGATCAGTCTACCATCAGTATCCGCGTGAACAATGCTAACCGTTGCGGAAAGGGTGCGCCTAACTAACAAAGAAACCCCCCTACTTTGACTATCACCGTATGTTGAAAAGACATCATAATGCCCCTCCAGCACCCGATGATCGTCAACGCAATCATAGTGAGTCTCTTGTAATGCAGCCACATCTATATTCATCGACATGAGGTCCCTCAGTACCCTAGCGGCTTTGCTTCGGCACCTCATGCCCCTAACGTTCAGACTACACAAGCTCAAGGACGTGGCCATTGTGTCTAGATATCCGCAACCACCGACCTAAAGTCTTTGGTAGAAAGGGTGCCGCAGCACTGGGCCAGGTTGCCCGAAAGCAACTCGAACGTTACTCGTCCGTCTCGTGCAATACCTCCGACATCCAGGGGAAACGTTAATTTAAGGGCCCTATACAAACAAGGGTGGACGTAAATAGGAACCCTACCTTCGCATCTCGGCGCCAGCTGATTGAGGGTGTCATGCCCCTCTTCCACCAACTTTAAATCTGGAATCGCCCCCCTGGCGTCGTCGATCATATTCCACATGGCCTTCGTGCGTCCAGTTTTTGTTTGACGCACAAAGGTCATGACTAGGGGGGCGTCTGGGAAGTTTTTAGGGTTGGTAACACTTTTCCCGTCGATCATTTTCATTTCTCTAAGCGGCTTAATCAGACCCCTATTGCGCTGCGTTATATACGTGTCAGCGTGAAGGGGGTCTACTTCGCAAATCCGGTCTCCAGGAAGGTAGGGGAGCTTTTTCGTCTTTTCCCTACTTACAGGAGATACAGAGGCGGCTCTTCTACCGCTGTTGGTTTTTGTCGCCGGCTTCTCCCGGGACAACGAACGGGCACCGGTTGGGGGGGGGTATCGAAAAGGGATGGGGATTTTGGTTCAGCCGATGGGGTTAGGGTAGGGGTTTTGGGTGGCTGAACCGTAGAGACAGTCTTCTCTACATTCATAGGGGACGGGGAACGGGACCCTGCCTCCTTGTTTTTTCTCGCCTTCTTTTTAGTTTCCTTTTTCGGCACTTGGTACTCTACCACAGTAGCCGTTTCCTTATCGTGCTCCCCTTCTGAGTCAGACGAGGAGACCGGATGCATTCTTTTCTGGCCGCTAACAACTTCTTTAGTGGTAACGTTGGTGGAAGAGACCGTTGACGATACTGTGGGAACCGGCCGACTTGGTACCTCAGGGGGCTGCTCTCTTGTGGAGGGGGTCTTAGTGGTTCTGCCATTCTTCTTTACCACTGTAGTCCAGCCGTCCGACGTTGTTGCTTCTTTGCCCCCTCCGGTTAGCTTCTCAGGGGCTGCTGGTACCACTGCCGCCGGCTTTGCTACTACTACTACTGTCTGTGGGTTTCTTACTATAATACTCATCAACCTACTATAATACTCATCAACCTACTATAATACTCATCAACCATATGTCACACCTGAGCATGGGGGGGATGTTTTGTAGTCCTTCCTTGTCAACATGCATTTTTAGGTTGTAGTCCCCTACCATAAGGTTACGGGGACCACGGACAGGAATGACGGACTCTACGTCCCCATATTGACTCATAAAGGCCCCTAATTGCTCAGGGCCGAGAATACAGGGGACTCCCAAAATAGACACGTTCGTCCGCGTCTTACTTAAATATTCCGGCTTAAGTCGATGTGTCGCCACGTGAGTTCCGATCTGAACATTTTGACGGCGTCTTCTTCTTTCGGCAGTAGTAAATCCCAAACTGCATAGCTTCTATGGCAGATATAGGTTGCAGGGATATTTAATTCCCCCAGAATTTTCGCCATGTCGTCTTTCGGCACACCGGTTAACGCTCGTTTCTTTGTGTCTATGGAGACTAACGATATTATTCTCTTCGATAGTCGTTCCACAGCTGCCGGTTCTACTTTAATAACATTGCCGTCGGTCAAATCCTTATATTTTGTATCGAATAACCGGCGGTAATCCCCGGGAGTTAGTTGCGACTGGGGGCCCCATTCTTTAACTACTGCCGCGGCCGTCTGCGGTGTTGATATTATCGGCGATAGCGACATCGTCAGTGACACTGTTAACAGTGGTGATTTCTGTCCCGGGGGAATAGTAGAGCCGGACGAGTCTATTGTTTGTGAACTCCCTGGCAACGTCGGCCACTCTCCTGGTTTCTCCTTTGGGGACGACGATTTAGGGGTCAGTGCCGGTTCTTTTGTGGCTGTGGTACTAACTGCTCCATTCTTGTTTTCAGTCTGAGCGGCCCCCTTCCTTTCTCGTTGACATGACTCTCTCGCTTGTCATAGCGGTCGTCTGTTGTATTCATCTGCGCTGCTGTCGCTGCTACTAAATTCTAAGTCGGCTTGCCACGCGGCGTTCAGCTGTTCATCTAGCAGTGTTAATGGCGTCCTCCCTATCGTCAGGCATTTCGTTCGAAAACGTCTGCTCCGAGTCAGTGTTTCTCAATATTGAGATATCTCCAGAGGTTGCTGGTTTAATTCCCGACCCTAGGGGGTCCGTTCTCCTATCCGCGGGAGGGCTTACAGTTAAAGCCCTCTTCCTCTGGCGATTCCACCGAGTCGGAACACCTCTTTCAGCTGGCCTAAATCTACTGCTACTACTATTACTGCCGGGAACAGCAGTATGACTAGTTACGTGAGAGCCGTTGCCTAGAGCGACGGATTCTCCTAGATTAGCGGTGCGGGGGACAACACCGGGTTTTGTGCGGGGGCAACACTAACCCATCCTAGTGGTCTGTCTACTGGGCCTGAACCGGCGGGCGTGTCAGGGACACGACCGCCAGAACCCGGGTTAGGCGGGGGGGGGGGCGGAACCCGGACCACGTGGCGGTAGAATTTTTTCGAGGCCTGACCCGGCCCCCAGATTTGGCCGAAGCCCCCTCTGGGAACCGGACCCCGGGCTAGTCATGTCTGCACTGGAGCCCGGACCAGTTACCCTCCCCCTCTGCGTCTTCTTCCCGGCTCAGAGCCGCCGGTTGGCCTGGCTGAGGATTCCGTTGGATATGACTCCGAACCACCTCAGACGCAGACCGGTAAGCTATTTAAGTCGAGTCGGGAAGAGAGACAACCTGAAATAAATCGAAAACAAGACAGTTAGTGGGCTCGCAAGGAGGCAGAAAAATAAAAACAAGGCTTTAACCAGCCCAACAGGGGCTGGTAGCCGGTCTTTGGATGTCGGGGACAGCCAAAGTGGTAAACAGAAAAGACAGGAGACCGGCCTTTTCTGTTTATTTGAAAAGAAAATACAATTTCCTTATATATGGGTTATGGAATTGCATTCACGAGCAAAAGATGTAGCTAATTTGCATATTCTTTTAAACATTCATTTTAATTAATTCCCTATCATTTGCTTCGGTTTTCTAATAGGATAATCATCTTTAG
Source organism: Euprymna scolopes (assembly GCF_053919585.1). Taxonomy (NCBI): domain Eukaryota; kingdom Metazoa; phylum Mollusca; class Cephalopoda; order Sepiida; family Sepiolidae; genus Euprymna; species Euprymna scolopes. Next base: position 49,306,402 of record NC_136506.1, on the reverse strand, counting down.
TTAACTATTACGTGTAATTATATTCATGCAGATATTCTACATAATTTATACTTGCATAATATTTGCGTAAAAAGTTTATAGTAAACACAAAATTGTTTCCATATATATTTATGTATACGTTGTTTAACAAATTTTGCCTACCAAACTCTTCATAGAGTTTCTGGTCTACAGACATGAAACTTCATATATAAGGTATTTGAATCCATGCAAAACTTTATTTGGGGGGGGGTAGCCTTGAAAAATCGGTGCAAAATTATGAAAATTAAAAAAATGAAATTTGCCAGATGAAGTCCGAACGCCAGCATTACGAATACATAACGTAGTAGCTATTGGTTCATGTTTTAATTTTTAGCCTTGCGGTAAACTTGTTTTCATAACCCAGTCATTGAAGGCAGATGCAAAATAAATCGTGACCTGAACTATACTTACTATATTACTATACTAGCGGGGGTACCCGGCATTGCCCGAGTGTTTGTTTCCGGGACGGGGGGGGAGTTTTAAAAATGTTATGGTAGGTAAGTAGGAAGGATCAAACCCGGAGTCATGAGTAAAAGTAGGAAAATAAAGTGTGAAAAAAAAAAAACATCTGCAACGTTAACAGTTCGGCCACCAAGAAAAGTCCATTCCAGTTGTTTAGGAAAAAAAAAACGACTACGATAGGTCGGCGCGAACGTGAAAATATAATGTGAATTGTCCAGCACGCTAACCACTACGCCACAGAGCACTGCAGCTTAGTTTAGTGATTTTAAATAACTTCACATAAAAGAACTACGAAGCCAAACCGGTGTTCTCTTCTCAACTGTTCCTTGTGAACGATCCCCAAACGGTGTTAAGTGGTGGCAGGGGGAGGAGGAATTTATTAGAGAGAAAATATTTTACCACTTCCATTGATCTTAACCGATTTTGGCCGTGACTTCTCAGCAGAAAAAGTATAGAAATCTAAGATTATTGAGGAATTTGAGAAATAATAAGCCTATAACACACCTCAGATATTGTTCTGCCGTTTGTGCATATTATATTTGCATGAAATATCTTGATTTTTAATCCTATTAATGTCAAAATCAGACAGGAAAAAATGAGTTCATTTTATTTATATATAATATATATATATATATATATAAGAAGATAGATAGAAAGAATAGAAAGAAGATAGATAGATAGATAGAAGAAGAGATATTGCATCCAATCTATCTATCTATCTATCTATAAAAGTGAACGTGTCTGTGTGTGTGTACATTTCCCTACGCAATAACTCTGTCAATTTTTAGTCTACAGACTCGAAATTTGATATGCAGGGCACTGTGATTTGGGAAAATCGATATGTTTGGTTTTCGGTCAGAAATTTGGCTTATAAGGTATCAAAGTTCAACAGATTGACCTTTGAGAACTCTACCAAACTCCTCCGACAATTTTGGGTCTAGACACTTGAAATTTTAGATATAGGTTCCTTGGACACGGATCTAACTTAATAACGTGATTTGAGTCCAAAACAATAAATGTTAAGGGGTCATAATAGAGGTCAAATTTTAAAAAATTGACCGCTTTTTTCTTTTCTTTTTTTGCTCAACATACACCTCCAAACACCCGGGCAACGCCGGGCCGAAATGCTAGTATATCTACATATCTATAAAAGTTAAGATATCTGTCTGTATATCTCTGTGTGTCTCTCTGTGTACATTTCCCTACCTAATAACTCTGTCAATTTTCAGTCTACCGATCCGAAATTTGACGTACAGGGCACTGAGATTTGTGATTGGTTTTCAGGCAGATATTTTGCTGGTAAGGGGTTAAAGTTCAACGATTTGACCTTTGAGAACTCTACCAAACTTCTCCGACAATTTTGGGTCTAAACACTTGAAATTTTCGATATAGGTTCCTTGGACATGGATCTTACTTAATAACTCGATTTGAGCCCAAAACAGTGAATGTTAAGGGGTCATAATAGGGGTCAAAGTTAAAAAAATTGACCTCTGTGGTCTTTACCAAATTACTCAGGCAATTTCTGGTCTAAACATTTGGAATTTTACATAGAGGGTATTTAGAGATAGGGCAAGCTTTTTCATCGGTTTCGGTTGAAAATTTGAGCTACCAATATGTAAATGTATGTATGTATGTATGTTTGCATATTTGCCTAAAACTTTCGATAGAGGCGACGGATTTTCACGAGATCGTTTTGAAGCGCGATCCTTCAGACGACAAATACCGAAAAATTGGCTAAAAACATTAATTTCTTCACCCTCAACTGGGCACATTGCTATAGGGAGGGGTCGCTTTTTTCACCGATATTTTCGAAAGTCATCCCCTCTTTTCGATTGTCTAGCCTTAATTTAAACCTACGTCACTTCCGGTTTTGCGGTGGTCGTAACAGCAAAGACGTCAGGAATTTTTCCCATTCTTTTCCTCCTTCGCGGTACGGGTTCGAGCCCGCCTTCCTACTACCACTTTTTTTTCTTTTGCCCAACATACACATACAAACACCCGGGCTAGGCCGGGCTGAAACTCTAGTTTTACATAAAAGGTATTCAAATATGCAGCAAGCTTTTTAACTAGTTTTAGGGGAAACAATTTTGCTGGCAAGTGGTCAAATTTTACAGAGTTGACCTTTGCAGGCTCTACCAAACTCCTCTCCTAATTTTGGGTCTGAACACTTGAAATTTTAGATGTAGGTTACTTGGACATGGGTCAAACGTTTTATTTAATTTTAGCCTTAAACAATAAATGTTAACGGGTTAAAATTAAAGGTTTAAGTTGAAAAAAAGTGACGTCTGTAGCCTCTAACAACTTTTCTCCATGGTAGTTAAGGCATTACCGTTCACACTTTAAATATATACATATGCACATAAAGTTATGAATAGTACATACGGCCTGAGCAAAGCCGGACGGAACTGCTAGTATGTATATAAAGGTATCAGTAACACGCATATATATATATATATATATATATATATATATATATATATATATATATATATATATATATATATATATACAGTGATGATCATATTTATTGGCACGGTAAAATAAAAGTTAAATTTTGTCTAATAAATTCTAAAAAAGGGATTAAATTAAAGAAAATAACAAAGTATATTATGTATTTTTAACTGGCCTTTCCGATGCAGCAATCGGATTTTAGAAAAAATAAATAACAAAGGAACAACAAACATAATTGCAAAAACACCCTTGTTCAAAATTATTGGCACGGCTTTGTTTTTCTTTTAGTATCAGTATAATATCAATCAATTTCCGGTTTACGTGCTTTCTGAACTTTTTTTTATAGCCATATTATGCTTGTTTAACGCTAATTGAGTGAATAATTTTTTTCAGATAATTTTTAGATAGCGATTTATTTAAACTATTATAAGTGACTAAATTATAATTTTCAATCGCCATGGTTAAAACTAAGGAACACAGCGAAGACGTCAGGAAGCTTGTTGTAGCATGCCATACCAATGGGGAGGGCTATGATAAGATTTCAAAGAAGCTAAACCTTCCCAAATCCACTGTTAGAGCCATAATAAACAAGTTCAAATCGCAAGGCCACGTTATGAGTTTAGAGGGTAGAGGGAGAAAAAGGATTCTTTCCCCAAGAGATGAACGGAAAATTGTTCGACAAGTAAAACAAAACCCAAGGATCTCTGTTGGGGAGATTGTTGATGAACAGAGCACCTCTGGAGTGAATGTATCTCGACATACAGTTGGTAGAGTTTTGAAGAGAGCTGGTTTAAAAGCATGTCGTCAGAGAAAGACTCCCTTATTGAAGCCTATGCACCTGAAAGCAAGGCTAGCTTTTGCAAAACGTCATATTGATAAAGATGTTGCAGTCTGGAAACGTGTTCTATGGACTGACGAAACGAAAATAGAGTTATTTGGCCATAATAAAGTGTCTTATATTTACAGAAAATCTGGCGAAGCTTTCCTGCCTAAGAACACCATACCCACAGTGAAGCACGGTGGAGGCAGTTTGATGTTTTGGGGATCCTTTGCTGCCTCTGGACCAGGGCGACTTGTTAAGGTCACAGGTAGCATAAAAAAGGAAGATTATGTTAAAATATTGGATGAAAACCTGAAAGACTCTGCTAAAGAGCTCTCACTTGGTCGTCGTTGGTGGTTCATGCAAGATAATGACCCAAAGCATTCGGCTAAACTGACTAAGAAATGGCTTGAGGACAATCATATTAATGTTTTGGAGTGGCCATCACAAAGCCCAGACCTTAATCCAATTGAAAATTTATGGAGAACATTAAAATTGAGGGTAATGCAAAGGAAGCCTAAGAATCTTATTCAATTGGAGGGTTATTGTCAGGAAGAGTGGGTTAAAATTACTACTGAAGAGTGCAACAACTTGGTTGTAAACTATGAAAAGCGACTGAGGAAGGTAATCAAGGCCAAAGGCTATACAATTGATTAATAAATAAATCGTGCCAATAATTTTGAACAAGGGTTTTTTGCAATTATGTTTGTTGTTCCTTTGTTATTTATTTTTTCTAAAATCCGATTGCTGCATCGGAAAGGCCAGTTAAAAATACATAATATACTTTGTTATTTTCTTTAATTTAATCCCTTTTTTAGAATTTATTAGACAAAATTTAACTTTTATTTTACCGTGCCAATAAATATGATCATCACGGTATATATATGATATTATCCTAAATGCAATCCTTATGTATCATGCGCTTTTTTTTATTATTTCTCATTTATTTGTTCATTTGTTTTACAATTGATGTTTTTGCAACTCGGTCTTATTAAATGTTATTTACATTATATGTGTCATTGGTTTTTTTTTTTTTTTTTTTTTTTTAGCTGAATGTCGTCTTTCTTTGCCATATCATCCGCCGATTACTCGGCTTACAAACCCAACCGAATGAACCAAACAGTTTTAGGTAAGCCTTCAAATCCTCATCTTTACAAAAACGCATATTTATTTCGCAGGGTTCAACTCTTTTTCAGATCAATTTTTGATATTTACGAACCAATTCTCTTGTTTTGAAATTAATAGTGAATGGATGTTTGTATAGGGCGTTATTTTTAAGTAATAAACAATTCTCAGAAGGTTTTATATTGTTTCTATGCGTAAAGTCTTCGTCCTCTATGTGATGCAGTTTACAACAGAAGCAGGTTCTACTACCACGACTGCAAAACTATTTATCTTTTTTCTCCGTGTGTCTAAACCGAATTTTCTTTAACGAAGTTTTTTTCTAAGAAATTTCCATAGGTAGAACACATCATCACTGAAATGATTCGTTCTAGGCTTATCGTTTTCAAATTTTATGTTATCAAAAACTTGTCCTAAGTGATCGTCTAATTTTATTCATTCCATTCATTATTTTCAATCATCTTGTACTATTCATCATCATTTGATTAAAAATTTTATTAATCATTATCCTCGTGATACTCATTACCAAAAGAAAGATAAATCATCTGTTCATCGTTAATGTAGAATTCACCCAGTTTTGATTTAGTCAGAATTGTGAAATATTATTCAATAATTAAATTGTAAGGGTGTTGATGCCAACATACCGACGCTCTTTAATCCAAATGGATTGATTGTGTTCATTTACGAAAAACAGTTGAATCCATACTTGCTCGAGGAATATTTTTAAAGTGTATATCATCGTGTATTATGTAGTGTTTGCCACTTTTTTTTATGTTTTTATGAAAGTGTGCTGTTCCATAAAATTACTAGCTGAACAATATTGATATGGTATTGATGTTTTGTTTCATTTTTATATGCTATTTCGAATGTTTGTTTACGAAGTTATTATTTTTAAATACGGTTTTGAAACTTTAAGTTATTCATCACATATTTTCTCTTTAATTCACTATTTAGAGAATGATGAATTTATTAATCGATTTTACTTTAAAATCTTACAAATCACGCTTGTTCGTATATGCTGCATCCCATATACAGACATGCTTATTATTATATTATTATATTATTATCATATACAGAATACCCACACGACATCTGAATAAGATGATTGTATAAATCACGATACATATTAATACATGCTTTTATCAACAAAATGTTTCATTATTATTCCTTAGAATAATCTTTAAGTCTTCCACGCCAATTATCGTTAAACGTTGATCCATAAGAATATGACAAAAGAACGTTTATATTTATACGAATGCGTGTGTATGCGTTTGCAAAATGTAGATAATTATATGAAAATGGGTTCTATTTTTCGTTGAGGGGTGATATAAAGACCTTATTTTGTTTATTCAGTTCAGAAATATGTTGTCGTTATTGTAATTAGCCAATCGTTTTTTTTTTATTCGTGATTCAATTCGACCGGTTGTTTTGATCATCATTATCTCCATGTTTTTACTTTAAAGGATACGACACACAAAGACAACTTAGAACTTGAATAGGATGATACGTAAACAAAGTATTCTTTTTTGTCCTCTTATTGAAGAATTGCCTAAAAGCATTTAATATAACAAAGTTATAAAAACATAATGTAAGTTATTTACATTTGGTTTCTAGCTTACACATTCTCTTCTTTCTTTCTTTCTCCCTCTCCCTCTCTCTTTATTTATATATGTATATATATATGTGCGTGTGTGTGTGTGTGTGTATAGAGAGAGAAGTAGAGAGAGAGAGAGAGAAAGAGAGAGTAAGACGGAGGAAATAGGAACACTGCGCACACACACACACACACACACACATCTTCTTCTGTAATATAAAGCTGAACGTCTGTGTGTGTATCTGGCCACGAATAGGCTAGGCTCCTATATTGTTGACTATTATAGAAAACTGATCACATATGAAGATAGAAGATGTATTGAGACACAGAAATGGGTATGTTTGATCTGGCATAATGATTATTCATTAAAATTGTGGGGTCTGCGTACGCGCCTGGTCCACAAACTATGGAAATGAAAATTTTTTTAATTTTTAATAAACGTTTACAAGTGTTTTTTATATAGATGTACATAATAATACTTTGATAAGTATGTTTTAACTTAAATAGGGATGGTATAATAAAATTGTGGGGTCTGCATTCGCGCCTTTCATATCTATTTGCCTATGTTTACTTAGATAATTATGTTTCAGTTTTGCCTGACCTCCATAGAATGGAAATATGTCACAAAGTTTAACAAGGTTTTTTAATATAGATTCACAGAATATTGTGATAAGTGTTTCAGTGGGAACAGGTATGGCATAATAAATTATGGGGTTTATCTATTTTATTTTTACTTTCATCATATTTTGCTTTAGTTTTGACACCCCCAAATTCGAAGCTATCTCTTTACAACCCTTCCTTTTCATAACCAATCATACCTTCATAAATCAGAGTCGATTTTCTGTATGCTGTTTTTGAACTCAGTCAACGACGGGTACTTTTGCTACTATTTCTTGTCTTTTTCTCTCTTAGTTTCCTCTCTGTCCTGCTCCAACCAAGTCTACCACAAAACCTCAATCATGACAAATCTCCAAAAAAGAAACACGAATAAACCTAAAACCCCATCCACCAACGTAGACTCCTACTACCAGATCTCCTTCTCCAACATCAGGGGTCTAGGTTCCAACCTTCCAGAGGTTGAAACACAATTACAGGAGACGAAACCGGACATATTCTTTCTAAGTGAAACTGGCATAGGGCCAACCACTTCTCTAGACGAATTCATAATTGAAGGTAACTCCAACTTAACATCTAAATCTGTCCCCCAAGTTCGCCATGGGCATGGCATATGTGCCTACATCAAAGATGGCTTTCCATGTGGTAGGGATATCTCCAGAGAAGACCCTAATTTACCTTATATGTGCTTTCGGGTTGAACTAGCTTACACCACTGCATTTATATTTGCCCTCTATCGCCCCCACAACAGTGGAGTTACTATCTTTAAGAGCATATCTGAGAAAATTGACCACATCCTGTCTGCTCATCCTTCGGCTATATTCACATTTGCGGTGACTTCAATGTCTATGATGTGGAATGGCTGACCCACTCAAATAAAACCGATGACATGGGGAGGTTTTGTCACGATTTTGCCATTGCCTATGACCTCACTCAGATTGTTCACGAACCCACCCGTGTGCCGATACACCCGGTCAATATGCAAGCCTTCTATACCTTTTCCTCACAACTTCCCCTGAGCTGTGTTCATGTTCCGTTCTATCTCCTCTGGGATCCTCTGACAACTCTGTTGTAGCAGTTAAGATAAAAACGAAATGTAATAAGTCTTCAGACGTACCTCTCCACCGTACTGTATATCGATACTCTATGGCTGACTGGGATAGCTTCCGTACATTCATATCTGACCTACCTCCTGATTCCATGTTTAAAAAGGATGTGTCTTCTATAGTATCAGACCTGACCGAATGGTAAATTATAGACATAGACGGATTCATACCATCCAAAAAATCCAACGAAAACCTAACAGCCAGCCATGGTTCTCCCCTGAATATGCTGCTGCCATCGCGCACAGAAATCACTTTTTCCATAGCTACCAACGTAATAGATGTACTGAGACTAAAGCTGCTTTCAGGACTGCTAGCAATCACTGTAAAAGAGTAATAAAACAGGCAAAAGAGCTATATGCTCAGTCTGTTAAATCCAAAGTAGCTGAGCAACGGCTTGGTTCCCACCAGTTCTAGCAAATAGTAAACAGGATCTTGAACAGAAGTGTGCGTTCTATCCCAACTATCGTCATGGATCTGAGGTCATCTCGTCAGCATCAAACAAGGCCAGACTATTTGCCAAGAACCTTGCAGCTAATTCTACACTATGCCACAATGACCATCAACTCCCTGTATTTCCTCATATAACTATATGTATGCAACATACAAATATATGTGCGTGAGGTCGCCAAGCTAATCAAGAACCTTGATTCTGGTAAAGCCACTGGCCCTGATGGCATTCCAGTTATAGTGCTGAAAAAGCTCCAACCAGAACTTCCCCCCATACTTACAAAACTGTTGAAGCGTTGCCTTAAGGAGAAGTGCTTTCCAACACCCTGTAAAACCTCATCAGTATGCCCTGTATTTAAGAATACAGGTGAAAAGTCATCTCCCTCTCAGTACAGACCAATAAGTCTCCTGTGTGTCATGAGTAAGTTGTTGGAATCCATATTAAATGAAGAAGTAGTCAACCACCTCAACAGAAACAGCCTTCTTAGTGACATGCAATATGTTTTCCGCTCTGCAAGATCTACAGCAGATGTGCTAACGGTTATATCACACAGGATTAGTGGATCTCTATACAAAGGTTTCATTTCCAGGGCAATTACTCTTGCCATATCGAAGGCATTCGATAAGGTATGGCATAAGGGCCTACTTCACAAGATTTCCAGCTACGGTATTACTGGAAATGTATTCTCAATAATTAAATCATTTCTCTCCGATAGGTTCAGAAGAGTAGTGATTGGTGGGCAGAAATCAGAGGGCCACAGTATTAATGCTGGAGTCCTCCAGGGGTCCATCCTGGACCCAACTCTCTTCCTGATCTACATCAATGATCTCCCAAAACACATACTTAAATCATTCGTTGACATCTATGCTGATGACACGACCATCTATGGCAACACATAAAAGGCCGTAAATGACAAAGTTCTCTCTAATTCTCTCTCCTCTGATCTTGAGCACGTGGTACAATGGGGAAAGAGGTGGCTGGTCACTTTTAATGCATCCAAAACCAAGCTTCTATCTTTACATCATCAACGCTCTGATCCCCATCTGGAATCAATTGAAATGGATGGCTCTCGTCTTTAAGAGTCTCCATGTTTTGACAAGCTTCTGGGTTTGACCTTTACTCCTGATCTGAAATGGAACACGTACATCAAATCTATTGCCATGGACGCTTGGAAAATTGTAGGATCCTTCTACCGCTCCAAAAGATATCTCACTACTGATGCAATTATCTATCTGTATAAAAGCCAAGTACGTCCAAGGATGGAGTACTGCTGCCACATCTGGGCAGGAGCTGCTAAAAACAGCCTATCCTGCCCTGACAGAATACAAAATAGACTTCGTGGTTTAGTGGGGATGCCCTTTTCTCTTCCCTGCAACCTCTCTCCCACAGAAGAGACGTTGCAAGCCTGTCTTTGTTTTATCGCTATTTCCATGGCAGGTGCTCGTCTGAGCTCCAATCCCTCACCCCCCTCGCCAATCTTTCACGAGAAACACCCGTCTGGATGAAACTACTGTCAATAATTTTCCCCACTCTTTATCTGTGCCTAAATCCAATCGTAGATTCCATGAGCAAAGCTTCTTTCTTAGAACTGCACGCCAATGGAATTCTCTGCCGCTTGCCTGTTTCCCACCTAATTACAACTTGGACGTCTCCAAGTCCAACATAAAGAAACTCCTGACAATCCGCCCCCTTTAGTAAGATACTCTATCAAACCCCCCAATACTAATGATTACTTCAATACTATCTCATTGATTACTGTACACGCAATAACCTTATCCCTGAGTGGCTTCGGGACTTGATAACTGGTGACCCCCATGTAAAATATATATATATATATATATATATATATATATATAATAGGTCAAATGAGATGTTTTCATATTACTTTTGTGAAATAGCTTTGTCTACAAAAGCTACACAAATAAATCTTTAAACATTTTCTTCATAAATTGATCAATGTCATCGATATAATCCATCCCTTTTATCGATTTCAGTATTCAGTCTAGTTCTATATCGCTTTAATATGCATTATCCTTCTACTAATTGCATTATGTAGTAGGATGAATATTTCGTTTCTCATATCCTTTCAGCTCTTTTGTCAGTTCCATGTATTCGCTCCGCTTCTCTGTCTTCTTGAAATTCACCCTAATAACTGCTGGAATGGCGGACTCTACAATCTGGCAGAACATTTTTCCAATATGACATCCGGTCTTATTGGTTGAACGGGTTTATTTATTTGTACGTCCATGTTACATAGGATTTTGTGATTGCCGTTCTTAGTACTGCTGCCGGGTTTTTGTGTACCATTTGTCTGTATGTTCAAAATGCAGTATGTTTGTACCATTTGTCTGCAGTTTTTTTGTTAGATGTTCTTTTATTAGCCAATATGTTTTCGTTCGTCTCATCTTTTGCCGTTCTTAGGAAATGTCAGTGTAGCTGTTTCTAATCCTATTTTCTTTCTTTTCCAGTCTTATCCCTTGCCTCTATGTTTTCTGTTTTGTTCATCTTTGCAGTATCTTTTGCTGCAGTAATTATCCTTTTTTTGTTCTATGTTATGTATTTTTCTATTTTTTGTGTCTTTCACATAGTCTTCTATACAAACAAGTCCTTATCTTCCTTTTTACATAGAGTCGGTCAGCAACAGTCATTTGGTGTAATATATTATGCATGGTTATAATTTTCATTATATTCTGGTTGACATGCCTCAGTTCTGTTTTAGTCCAATCTATGAACCGTCCATAGTATCTAACAAACAAAGTTTTTTATTGTGTAGTTTACTTTTAAGAGATTTTATTGTATTATTAATATTTCTTTTCAATTATGTATTTCATTTCTGTTATATTTAAACAAAACAAATATGTGTTAGTTTCATGGTAATTTACTACCATCATCTTTTCTTATATCTAGCTGTGCACACTTTTACATATATAATTTTATTTGGATACTCTTTCTGAAGGTTATGGTTGTATTTATAAGTGTCGCCAGTTCATTTCAGTTCTTGCAAAAAGTTTCAGGCCGTCCATATACATTAGGTGGTTCCTTCATTTATCTGTGTTAGTGAACTTGTAGCCGACTTTGCATTTCTTAGTATATTGTGAAGGGGTGTCGTTGCTTTAATAAATAGTAGTTATAATGGGAGGCTATATATATATATATATATATATATATATATACATTTATTAACATATACATGGATATAATTATACATGTATTTATATACATACATACGTATAAATATACTATGCATATAAACATATTCATAAATATATGATACCACATATGTATATGATACCACATATATATACATATATATATATATATATATATAATGCACATGCATGTCTATACATATACATAAACGATAAATTGGCAGTAGTTCCAATCCACAATTTAGGTTTTTGAACGCGGCATTATCAATCTGACATTTTAGTCGCTGTCCTCTTTAGTGTCTGATGTTCCAAATTAGCCACCAAAAATACTAAGAACAAAACGAGTGATAGTTTAGGATTTAACCTCAGAATGCTTATTACTGAATTGTTTCTCAGTAACTTGTAATGGTCTATTTAAGAAAATCTATCAGTTTATAAAACTAAACTGACGAAAAGCGGAATGTGGGCAAAAATGACCATTTCCAATGCAGTACGGAAAGATCTTAGGAAAAAGTCATATTGCAAACGAATGCTTACATTGTTACAGCGAAATCGTAATGAGAGAAGCTCTGTCTGTTCAATCATTTGAAACAATACAGTGGTATCGTACACATTTTGTGGACGAGAAAAATTTCGTGGTAGATGAAGTTCCCAACCAAAGAAGCTCGAGAGTTATCGGAAATACCGTTCATGGGGTCCGCTAGTCATGCAGAGTAAGCACTCTCCATCTGTCATGGTATTTTGAGCTGTTGTCAGTGACGGGAAGATTAATATGGCGGTATATCTGAAGATTTTTGAGGGGGTTCTCATACTGTGGATTAAGAAGAACTTTGATTCCAAGAAAATAATGTTGATTCAGGATTCTGCACCTGCTCATGGGTCAAAAACAGTGCAGACCTTCTTAAAGAGAGAGTTGCCGTTTTTTATACCCTCAAATATATGTCCCTCTAGCTCGCCAGATTTGATACACTGCGACTATTTGTTATACGGTGATGTTGAGAAAGTCTCTAATGCTTGCCTCCATAACAGTGTGGCCGCCCTGAAGACCTTCATAAGGCGAGCATTCCATGCTATAACTGAAGTGTCGGCAGTCAAGGATTGTTGTGCATTTAGGACACGCATTCATAAAGTTGTGAATCAGAAGGTGGATGTACAGAATAACATGTTTGCAGTTGTATGCATTTAATTAAACAGTTATATAAACATACATAAATCTGTTTCTGACCCTTCTTAATATAGATCTCAAATTGCCAATTTATTGTTTACACCATATATATATATATATATATATATATATATATATAGAGAGAGAGAGAGAGAGAGAGAGAGAGATAGATATGTGTGTGTTCAGATATTTTACGCGACATAGCACTACATAGAAACTGAAGGACCAGCAGCTGTGATATAGCCAAAATATCGATAAAGATTAATCACTACATTGTTGTGATGAATATTTTCTTTTTAAATATGCGCTTGAAATAAATTAAATTGAAAATTCTTATAATTAAATAGAAACAATATAAAAAGTATTTTTTTCTGAAGAAGATATAAATTTTAAACATACTGAAATTTAAAAAATGTATCACATAACTTCAAGTAAACCTTCCGTGGTTTTATTCAGACATAAACAGTGGCCAGCACCAAAATCCGAAGAATTTATTGGTGAAAGTAAAACGTATGTGCGCGCACGCGCACAAACACACACACACACACACACACACACACACATACCTACATACATTGAATCGTATGGAAACTTTACAGTGGATTTTATTTTTATCTAGAAAATGTTCTTATGGTCTATTATTTGAGTAACCTCTTTTAAAATTTATATAAGTTGAAGTGCATTCATTTTGATTTTCATTTTAAATTCGTGAACTTTGTTTATTTTTATCGGTTTAAAAAAAATATTTCTTAACTTGTATACTGGTGCTTTCAACCTGACATTTTTCCTGATGGAATCGACAAAAATTAAAAAAAAGAGAAACATTTAATGTCGGGTATCAGTTATGTTTCTAGCAATCAAGTGTATCAAACTGCAAACGTGTGAAATAATTGGTTCATTGAAATAAATTTAACTTAATTTATTAGAGGAAAACTTTCATCTCATCAAGGTGGGATAATTGTGGTAATCTCCATGACTTTCTGTTGACAACTCGTTGGATCGAAAATTATCAGCGCAGAATTTGTCTCATCTTTCAAACTCATTTAAAATTTTTACCATCAAAAACGAATTTTATGCCAAACAAATTTTCATCGACTAATGCTGTCAAACGAATTTATCCCGTAAACATAGAGGAAACTTTCGTTCGCAAAATTTAATATTTCATGCAATGATGGTTTCGTGTTTAGTAAATTAAGAATTATTGATAATTTAAAAAATTTTAGTTAACTTTTAAAATATATTTTTACGAATTTGTTCATAATCTTCATGTAAAATGATTAAAACTTTATCTTTGTTCTGAAACCTATTCTTATTGTTAATCAAGGCCGAGGTTAACATAAACTCAATCCTTGTAATTGAAAATGTCTGAAGTACTAACAAGATCTGTCGAACAGTCAAACTGTGAAATTATTTTTAAAAAAGTTTTCCATATTTTTAGCTACTACTAACATGAACACATTTATGGCCGTCTTTCTATTTTTCTTTTTGTTAAAGTCGATCCTCCCTCGAATTTCATAAATTATTTTTATAAATACAATGCCGATAGCCATTAGTCGCATGCTCTCGTGTAATGAATGAATGCGTGACTGTAGGATTGACATGAAATTCTTCAAGATAAACTAAAATGACCGATAAATAGGCTGAAATGACTTAAATAAATAAAAAGTAAATGACTTAGAATGACTTTAATGAACTTTAGGATGAATTGAATGACCTTAACAATAACTTCAATGCTTACAAATAACTGGAATCCTTCAAAAACAACTTGAATGGAGAATGGCTTGAATGGCTTTGAGACTGACTGGTTGTAAAATGGGTGATCATTTTACATTAAATTAATACATAAAAATGGGCCCCCCACTTTATATCACAAAGTTACAAACATAAGTACAGCATGTAGTAAGAACAGATACTACACTTTGATCTTGGCCAAAAGGCCAAGAAAGGGGTATTTATTTGCTCTCCCACCGAGCAAATTAGACACAAGGATTTTTAATGTGGTGAGTTAAGGGGAAATGGGGACCAACTCCACTGGGAGTAAGAGAGCTGGGTAGTGACAATTGGTACGAAGGGTTGCTCCTACATTGACCAAGGTCTTATATGTGGGGTTTCTCCCACATATGGTCTTTGCTTGCAATATCTGCTAAACAGATACTACACTTTGAGATATTAAATCTTTTATTCGGGCAAAAAACTTAGGCACAAGGCTTAAAAGAAAAGCTTAAAAAGCTGAGAACAGCATCTATTAACAACAGACCTTTGATCTTAACAAAAAAGGTCAAGCACAGTGTTACGGACAGACAGACAGACCGACCGACCGACCGACCGACCGACCGATCGACGGAGTGACTTATTGAGTCACTTGCACGCGACTAATAACAGAAATATGCATTTGATATTTTTATCATTTCCCTCAAACTTAAAACCATGACTTTTCTGTTAAAAGAAACTAATAAAGCATGTTTCTGTTTTTTACTAATAAAATAGACGTTAATTTTTTCACTACTGCTTTCAGTACTGCTGCCACATCTGGGCAGGAGCTGCTAAAAACAGCCTTTCCTGCCTTGACAGAGTACATAATAGACTTGGTGGCTTAGTGGGGGATGCCCTTTTCTCTTCCCTGCAACCTCTTTCCCACAGGAAAGACGTTGCGAGCCTGTCTTTGTTCTTTCGTTACTTCCATGGCTCGTCTGAGCTCCAATCTCTGGTCTCCTCTCGCCAATCTTTTACGATAAACACCCGTCTACCTGAAACCACTGTCCTAAATTTTCCTCACTCTTTATCTGTGCCAAAATGAAAACGTAGATTCCGTGAACAAAGCTTCTTTCTTAGAAGTGCACGCCTGAGGAATTCTCTTCCGTTTGCCTGTTTCCCACCTGGCTACAACGTGGATGTCTTCAAGTCCAACATAAACAAATTCCTGATGAACCGCCCCCTTAAGAAAGACAATTTATCAAATCTCTAATACTAACGTACTGTACACGCAATAACCCTTATCCCCGAGTGATAAGTGGTGACTACCTTGTAAAAAAAAAATATATATATATATATATATATTATTTATTTGAAGGTAAACAGTTACATTTATATATATATATATATGTGTGTGTGTGTGTGTGTTTGTGTGTGTGTGTGTGTGTGTGTGTGTTATATACAGCCCTGGTCAAAATCATTAGACCATTTAAGAAAGTAAGCGTTTATATTATAAATGCAGGAAAATGAAGGAAATGTTTTGAAGAAGAGAAGTTAGTTGTTAATAAGCATATATAAGGAAACAGATAAAAATTGTTCCTTGATACATTAAGGGCGCGTGAGAAAACTTTTTGATTTGGAACTAAAAGATTTTCATTTTACTTTTTTTCACATCAAACAAGGCATCTGATATATTGTTTATGATGACATCTGATATATATATATATATATATATATATATATATATATATATATATATATATATATATATATCGGCAGGAAGAAGGTTTGGTGATCGGATCACCATTGTCTCCTGTACTGGGCAATGCATACATGGAATACTTTGAGAAAATGGCATTAGGATCAACACCACTAAAGACAACAATGTGGTTGCGACATGTAGATGACACAATCATACCCTGCACTCAACAGAAAGATGTTTAAACGTTATTAGCCTACGTGAACTTGATCCGCCATTCATTTTAATTGATGCCAGATGGGGATCAGAACGTTGATGAAGATAGAAGCATAGTTTTAGATGCATTAAAAGTAACCAGCCACACCTTTCCCCATTATACAACGTGATCAAGATCAGAGGAGAGAGAATCGGAGAGAACCTGGTCGTTTACGGTCTTAGATGTTCTACTATAGATGGTAGTGTGGTCAGCAAAAATGTCTACGAATGTTGTAAGGATGTGCTTTGGAAGATCATTAATGTAGATCAGGAAAAGAGTTGGGCCCAGGATGGACCTCTGAGGGACTCCAGCATTAATACTGTGAGCCTCTGATTTTTGCCCATTAACTACTACTCTTATAAACCTATCAGAGAGAAATGAAGACATTTCCAGCTATACCATAGCTGAAGATCTTGTGAAGTAAACCTTTATGCCATTCCCCTATCAAAGGCCTTTGATATGTCAAGAACAATTGCCCTAGAATGGGTTGTCTCTGTCGAGAGATTTGCTAATCCTATGAGATGAACAGTTTAAGAGAAACCTTCCACCAAAAAAAATATATCCAGAGATCATAACCAGACACAAAAGGGCACCACTTAGAAACTCACCACAGTTTGTATACAATATATGAAGGGCTTGTGTGAAAAAATCTAACGAATGAATCCATATGACATCAGGACAATCCAACGAACGAATCCATATGACATCAGGACAATATTCAGAATCTAACGATCTAACGAATCCATATGACATCAGGACAATATAAAATCTAACGAACGAATCCATATGACATCAGGACAATATTCAGAAGTGATTCAACTCTCCGGAAACAGCTTGTGAGAGTCAAGCGTCCTACAGAAAAAATCATGACTAAGAACTCTGTATATGAGATCCTATGTACATGTGAAAAACGATACAAAGATGAAACGTGTATATATATATATATATATATATATATATATATATATATATATATATATATATATATATATATATATATATATACAAAGAGAGGGAGAGAGAGAGATACGTTAATATATAGAAATAATCATTAATAAATAATGATAGTTAGAATAATGATAGAAAGAAAATAGGTGTAAGGCTCCTAAAATTGTCCGCAAAGACCCGTAGTGCTTGGAAAAATCAATTGTAAAAAGTGATATTCTCCTAAAGGTTGAAGGTTCAATCTTTAATGTGGGCGACCGATCCAGTCATAGCTGACGGAACAAGAGCACGCTTCCCCCGTGAAGTAAATAAAGAGTTCCGCTCGAAATTTCGTCCAAATTTCCGAGTTAGATAGAAACATTCCCGAGATCGACAAGATACACCTGAAGAAGGTCGGAGATTACATCGACCGAAATTTTGTGAAAATCACATTCAAGATGAGAACAGTAGTCCGATTTATCCAAAAAATACGATTAACCAAATTTCATCTAAAGATTCCGAAAGGTCATATTTATAATTTGTTTACAAATAAATATAAATGTTTATTTATTTTTAAAGATGAATAAAAATCCATTATAAAAAAAGCGGGTATCGTTTTAGCTTTTTTAAAAGTAAAATTGTGATACCACATGAACTGTAAAAATAATAGCTCTTACTTTACCGTATTTCTTCGACAATAAATTCTTTCTTTGTTTAAATGTCGATTAAATGGCAAAAAGTACCCTGTTAAAGGAAAAAAATACAGTCACTTTCAGACAATTTTCTTAATTTCCCTTTGTAATTTGATACAATGGATGAACTATCAGTCGTATCCTTAAACTTTATTCCGTGGCATCAAGCAGGTTACGCGAATTTAGTATAAAAGCTGTTTATTTACTACAGCCAGGATCAAGATCGATTTCACTAATGCACTGCAAAGTTGTCGACTTGGACAATATTCTTGAAAATTGCAGATTGAACTACTGGAACCGATATAATGTAAACTTTACTAAAATCAGCAATTATTTTGTGCAGCATCGCATCAAGTCGACTTCAGAAGCTATTTCATCTTGAAACCAGGTAGTCTAAATTAATAGCTTTGCGATGCGTATTTCGATATTGCAATGAGCTAATAATTTTGCAAATGCAAATGTCAACTCTGTAAATATAATTTTCAGGAACAAATCTTCTTGCAATAGCTTCCCTTCTGTCAGACACATTACTTCTTCGGTATGTATTTGTAGCGGACTAGGGCATATTATATATATCCCCCAGTCGCACAAAATAGAAAGAATGAATTGAATTGATAAAGAAACGAACAACGCGCTAAATTAAAATAAACGAACTAGAATTTATATCGTGAAGAAACAAATAAAAGAAAAGGTACATCACGTGTTTAGTTTGCCGTGCGTCTCTCGCTGTTAGCTGGTGAGAGGGAAAGTCTATTGTTATAGAGAGAGAGAGGGCGAGAAAGTCAATCCAGGCTGTGGAGAGAGAAAACCTATAAGGTGTAAACGTACTGTCTGTTGGTTCGGGCCACACACATAGTAACAGGGGACGTGAAGCGCGAGCGCGCCCCGAAGGAAGCGCAGGTCCGTCGCCGCTCAGGTCGGGAGCCGGATCGAAAAGAAATAGCTTATGTCTCTTGCTTTCGTCGTTGTTTCCGGTGTCCTTCGCGCATGTGCGGATTTCACTTAAAGGGAAGTTACGTCGCCAATGTGTGCGTACGTGTGCGCGTATGTGTGCGTACGTGTGTGTACGTAAGCGTGTGTGTATGCACATGAATGTGAGTGTATGTACGTGAACATGAATATATGTACATGTGTGTACGTGCACGCGTATGTTTGTGTGCGCGTATGTGTATGACAAAAAAGTGGCTTGAAATATGAACGCATGTGTTTGTGTGCGACAAGAAAAGGCTTTCGCATATTACAAAATAATCGGCTTCAAATCGAACGTCAATACTTCTATGACGCGTCTCATAATTAATCAATATTATTTCCACATCATTTGACAATTACTCCATCCCATTTAGAGTTATCCTAAACTAGATTTCGATTTTGCCAAATTTTGACTCAATAGTAATAAAAATAAGAAAACGTACTACAATTGTAGCTTCTGTAATTGAATATGATCGATTTATATTTTTTCAATTACATTGAGTAAAGCACTTACCTTTATTAATACACGCACAAATAACTCCGTAACTATTTTTGATTAATCAAGCAGCGGTTGTGAATCATGAGTTGTGAACATGATTTGGCGATTTTAACTGCTAACCAAATGTCGGAGGCAAATCCTCTTAGAAACTGAAAAAACTTCGTTGGCAATGCCCGTATGTGCTGAATAAGTGTCAGTCGCAAAAATACTTGAACACAGACCAAACTTAATAGCAATAGTCTTCGACGAAAATAAAAGCTTTGATGCACATTATGGACCAATTACGTTAAATATTTCCGAGGTTATTAATTTACGTTAACATTTTACCTTAAACAAATATAATTCGCAAACAAAAAAATGACACAAAAATGAGATTTTAAATCAAAAATCGTTAAATAGCTAAAGTTATTAGTTACAAGCAAACAAATTACTACAATTTTGCTTTATTGTAAATATTTTTAAGGTTTACGTCTAACATTAATATATATACTAGCAGTTCCGAACGGCTTTTTTCGGTCCCAATGTACTGTTCATAAATTTATGTGCAGATGTATATATTAAAAATGTGCATATGTACGGTAATGCCTTTCTATATAATAGAGTTCCTTAACTACCATAGAGAACATTAGGTAGAGACCGCAAACGTCAATTTTTTTAAAATTTGACACCAATTTAGAAAGCTCAACATTTATTGTTTTGGGCTCAAATTGAATTAAAATGTTTGACCCAGGTCTAAGTAACTTATATAAGCATTTCAGCCCGGGTGTTTGGAGGTGTATTTTGAGCAAAAGAAAAGAAAAAAAAGCGGTCAATTTTATTAACTTTGACCCCTATTATGACCCCCTTAACATTCATAGTTTGGGGTCAAATCAAGTTATTAAGTTAGATCCATGTCCAATGAACCTATATGTACGATTTCAAGTGTTTAGACCCAAAATTGGCGGAGAAGTTTGGTAGAGTTCTCATAGGTCAAATCGTTTAACTTTGACCCCTTAACAGCTAAATTTCTGGCCGAACAACGATCACATAGATTTTCCCAAATTTAAAAAAATTGACCGTTTTTTTTTTGTTTTTGTTTTTTTTTCTTTTTGTTCAGCATACACCTCCAAACACCCGGCAACGCCGGGCGTCCATGCTAGTATATCTATAAAAAGTGAACGTGTCTGTGTGCCTGTGTGTATGTCTGTGTGTGTGTATACATTTCCCTACGCAATATCTCTGTCAATTGTTAGTCTACAGATTCTGCATTTGATGTACAGGGTATAATAACGTTATTAAGTAAGATCCATGTCCAAGGAACCTATATCTAAAATTTCAAGTGTTTAGACCCAAAATTGTCGGAGGAGTTTGGTACAGTTCTCAAAGGTCAAACTGTTGAACTTTGATATCTTATCAGCAAAATTTCTGGCCGAAAACCGAACACATCGATTTTCCCAATTCACAGTGCCCTGTATACCAAATTTCGAGTCTGTAGACTAAAAATTGACAGAGTTATTGCGTAGGGATATGTACACAGACACACAGACAGACACACAGACACGTTCACTTTTATATATATATATATATATATATATATATATATATATATATATATATATATATTAAGACTCATACGCATCGCCAAGTAACTTAGATGATTATTATTATAATTGTAATTAATCGAAATCTAGATGTTTACTAATATAGGTGCCCGGCGTTGCCCGGGTATTTGGAGGTTTATTTTGAGCAAAAAAAAGCGGTCTATTTTTTTAAACTTTTACTCCTATTCTGACCCCTTAAAATTTATTTTTTGAGGCTCAAATCAAGTGATTAAGTTGGATCCATGTCCAAGGAACCTATATTTAAAATTTCAAGTGTTTAGACACAAAATTATCGAAGGAGTTTGGTAGAGTTCTTAAAGGGTAAATCGTTGAACTTTGACCACTTAATCGCCAAATTTCTGGACGAAAACCGATCACATCAATTTTCCCAAACCTCAGTACCCTGTATATCAAATTCGAGTCTGTAGATTAAAAATTGACACAGCTATTGCGTAGGGAAATATACACAGACACACAGACAGACACACACACACACACACACACACACACGCGCACACAGACACGTTCACTTTTATAGATATACTTGTATGGGTGCCCGGCGGGTCATTTGGAGGTGTATGTTGATCACAAAAAAACAATATAAAATAATGCGATCAATTTTTTTAAATTTGACTCCTATTATGGCCTCTTAAAACATTTTGTTTTGGGCTCAAATCAAGTTATTAAGTTAGATCCATGTCCAAGGAATCTATATCGAAAATTTACAGTGTTTTGACCCAAAATTGTCGAATAATTGTTGTAGAGTTCTCAAAGGTCAAATCGTTGAACTTTGACCCTTTAATCGCCAAATTTTTGGCTGAAAACCGATCACATCGATTTTCCCAAATCTCAGTACCATGTATATCAAATTTCGAGTCTGTAGACTTAAAATTGACAGTTATTGCGTAGGGAAATGGACACACATAGACACACAGGCAGATACACAGACACGTTCACTTTTATAGATATATAGTTGATTTGATCTTTGAGAACTCTACCTCCGACAATTTGGGTCTACACACTTGAAATTTTAGATATAGGTTCCTTAGACATGGATCCAACTTAATAACTTGATTTGAGCCCAATACAATAAATGTTAAAGGGTCAAAAAAAGGGGTCAAAGGTTAAAAAAATTGACCTCTGCGCTCTCTTCCAAATTACTCAGACAATTTCTGGTCTAAATATTTGAAATTTTACATAAAGGGTATTCAGAGATAGGGCAAGCTTTTTCATCGGTTTGGGTCGAAAATTTTTAGTTACCAATATATAAATGTATGTATGTATGTATGTTTGCATGTTTGCTTAAAATTTTCAATGGAGGCGACGGATTTTACCAAGATCATTATCGTTTTAAAGTTCGACCTATCATAAGACAAATATCGAATAATTAGCTAAAAACATTAATATCTTCCCCTTCAACTAAGCACTTTTCTACAGGGAGGGGTCACTTTTTTGCCGATATTTTTTAAACTTATCCCCTCCTTTATATTGTTTAGCCTTAATTTTTTAAAATGTCGCTTCCGGTTTGGTGTTTGGTGTTGGTCGTAACAGGAAAGGCGTTAGGTTTTTACCCCGTTCTTTTCCTCCTCTGTCAATTTTTGGTCTACAGACTCGAAATTTGATATACAGTGTATTGAAATTGGGAAAAATCTATAGGATCGGTTTTCGGCCAGAAATATAGCTATTAACGGGTCAAAGTTCAAGTTTGAAGTTTAAGAACTCTACCAAACTCCTCCGATAATTTGGGGTCTAAACACTTGAAATTTTAAAGATAGGTTCCTTGGACATGGATCTAACTTAATAACTCGATTTGAGCCCCAAACAATTAACGTGAAGGGGTCATAATAGGGGTTAAAGTTTTTTAAAAAATGAATTTTTTTTTTTTTTTTGCTCAGCATACACCTCCAAACTAATATCAAATTTCGAGTCTGTACACTTAAAATTGACAGAGTTATTGCGTAGGAACACACACAGACAAACACACAGATACACAGACAGACAGATACACGGACACGTTCACTTTTATAGATATACTAGCGTTGGTGCCCGGCGTTGCCCGGGTATTTGGAGGTGTATGTTGAACAAAAAAAAAAAGCTGTCAATATTTTTAACTTTGACCCCTATTATGACCCCTTAAATTTTATTGTTTTGGGCTCAAATCAAGTTATTAAGTTAGATATATGTCTACGGAACCAATATAAAAAATTTGCAATCTTTAAACCCAAAATTCTCGGATGAGTTTCGTAGAGTTCTCAACGGTCAAATTGTTGAATATTGACCTTATAATCGCCAAATTTCTGACCGAAAACCGATCACATCGATTTTCCCAAATCTCAGTACTCTGTATATTAAATTTCAAGTCTGTAGACTAAGAATTGACTGAGTTATTGCGTAAGGAAATATACACACAGAGACAGACACACAGATACACGGACAGACAGATACTGAGACACGTTCACTTTTATAGATATATAGATAGATAATGCTTAAAGTGCAATAGAAAAATACTGTTGATGGAAATGAGATATTTTGATAGGGTTTAGAATTTGGGAAAATATAATGTCAGCCAAAATATCACGAATTTTTACTCCGAGGGCAATAGACATCGCACTCATGAATAAAAGTTAAATGTGTACAATCTAATTTGGGTTTCATGTACTTTTGGAAGAGAAAATAATTTTGATTTTAAGGAGCACGTCAAAAAACATACATAAATGTGTTTTGGCCACAAAACTGTTGTGTCGTGGAACAACAGTGAAAATAAGAACAATCAAGTCGAGGTTTAGTTAAGGAACAAGTGTATTAAAAAGATAGGAAAGAGTGCATATATATATATATATATATATATATATATATATATATATATATATAAGAGCAAATAGTTAATAAAACATGTTAAAACAGTTTGAAAAAGGGTTAAAACTTATTTAATCTGAAAAGGAAACACTTAATAAATGGATAGTTGTAAATCCGCGGAATTTCAAAGAAATACTTTCCTTCTCATCAGAGGGTAGGAAATTAGCAAAATGCGGGATCGGATTTTGCATACAAAAGTATTTGATGGAACTGCAAGTAAGTCAAAGATCTTACTTGAAAACAAAAAGTGAAGCAGAGGGAATATGGCGAAGAAAAAGGTGATTTCACGTGAATGGATAGTCAGGTGAAATGTAAAGTATCCTATGACGGTAAAATCCAAATATGTAAGTCTAAGAAAGTGTATTTAATTTTCCATTCGCACAAGTAAAATCTAAGGAAGTCGCATAATTGAAATATGGTCCAAAATAATCCAAAAGGCCGAAATCCGTGGAATAATTCACAAATATGTACAAGGAAAATGGGACAAAATTCCAATTCGGCTGCCGAGAACAAAGTGTAATTTAAAAAAATTAGTAAAGAAGAAGAGAGAGGAGAAAAAAGATTAAATAGTGATAGAATTAAACATAAATTAGAAAAGCAAATGTCAAAATGACCCAGACAGGATAACGTTTAAAGGCGCGAATAATATAGGGTAAAAAAAGAGTTCAACTGAAATGTACAGGTTATTACTTAAGAAAATGTCAGCAAGAGTTATTAAAAGACACTAAATGGAAAAAAATAAATTAAAAAATAAATAGAAAATTTTTTTAATTAAAAAAAATAAAAATAAAAAAACATAAATAAAGATAAAATAAAAAAATAAAAATAAATATAAAATAAAAATAAAAATTTAAGGAGAGAGGATAGCCGGTATCTGCAAATTCCGGATAAAACAAGTAAGTATGTAAGTAAATGCATATAGTAAACTATAAGTAAATATACATACAGGATATGAATGTGTAAGTAGATTGGTATAATTAATAGATAGGAATATTTAAAGGCTAAAACAAAAATTATAGAGCTTTTACATCTGGTTGAGATTACTTTAAAAACATTAATTTTTTAATATTTATAATATATTTTAGTTTTACCATCTTGGAGGCAAAGTTTTTCTCTTTTGATCCCCAAAAGTAGCCAAAGAAAATGACGGAGCTCAAGTGTTAGGAACATCATGGAGGAAAGGGTGGGAGAAACCATCAGATGAAAAGTTGTCAAGTTTTATGAAGAGGTAACAAAGAACTTGTGTTGGATTTGACAAAAGGATGGTTGGAAAGAAAAGTAAATAATGATCGTAGGGAATAGAACCTACACTCACCATATGCCATGAGACCAGAAAATAAATCTGGTTTAAACAAAATAAGGAGCGGTCATAAGTGATGATGAGAAAAAATAATAGGGATGGGATGTGACCTTTCCTTAGACCGACGGAGTGTCGAAAATTTAGGGATCGTTGCCAAGGAAAATAAAATAAAAAGGATGTAGTAAAAATGCGATTTTAGTAAATGTCATATATTTTTAAAAAATGCCAAGCAGAGAAAAATGTTTATTCGTTTGAACTCTTTGTGTATATATATATATATATATATATATATATATATATATATATATATATATATATATATATATATATATATATATATATATATATTGGGTAATATATTCATATAAATACAGTGATGATCATATTTATTGGCACGGTAAAATAAAAGTTAAATTTTGTCTAATAAATTCTAAAAAAGGGATTAAATTAAAGAAAATAACAAAGTATATTATGTATTTTTAACTGGCCTTTCCGATGCAGCAATCGGATTTTAGAAAAAATAAATAACAAAGGAACAACAAACATAATTGCAAAAAACCCTTGTTCAAAATTATTGGCACGATTTATTTAATAATCAATTGTATAGCCTTTGGCCTTGATTACCTTCCTCAGTCGCTTTTCATAGTTTACAACCAAGTTGTTGCACTCTTCAGTAGTAATTTTAGCCCACTCTTCCTGATAATAACCCTCCAATTGAATAAGATTCTTAGGCTTCCTTTGCATTACCCTCAATTTTAATGTTCTCCATAAATTTTCAATTGGATTAAGGTCTGGGCTTTGTGATGGCCACTCCAAAACATTAATATGATTGTCCTCAAGCCATTTCTTAGTCAGTTTAGCCGAATGCTTTGGGTCATTATCTTGCATGAACCACCAACGACGACCAAGTGAGAGCTCTTTAGCAGAGTCTTTCAGGTTTTCATCCAATATTTTAACATAATCTTCCTTTTTTATGCTACCTGTGACCTTAACAAGTCGCCCTGGTCCAGAGGCAGCAAAGGATCCCCAAAACATCAAACTGCCTCCACCGTGCTTCACTGTGGGTATGGTGTTCTTAGGCAGGAAAGCTTCGCCAGATTTTCTGTAAATATAAGACACTTTATTATGGCCAAATAACTCTATTTTCGTTTCGTCAGTCCATAGAACACGTTTCCAGACTGCAACATCTTTATCAATATGACGTTTTGCAAAGGCTAGCCTTGCTTTCAGGTGTATAGGCTTCAATAAGGGAGTCTTTCTCTGACGACATGCTTTTAAACCAGCTCTCTTCAAAACTCTACCAACTGTATGTCGAGATACATTCACTCCAGAGGTGCTCTGTTCATCAACAATCTCCCCAACAGAGATCCTTGGGTTTTGTTTTACTTGTCGAACAATTTTCCGTTCATCTCTTGGGGAAAGAATCCTTTTTCTCCCTCTACCCTCTAAACTCATAACGTGGCCTTGCGATTTGAACTTGTTTATTATGGCTCTAACAGTGGATTTGGGAAGGTTTAGCTTCTTTGAAATCTTATCATAGCCCTCCCCATTGGTATGGCATGCTACAACAAGCTTCCTGACGTCTTCGCTGTGTTCCTTAGTTTTAACCATGGGGATTGAAAATTATAATTTAGTCACTTATAATAGTTTAAATAAATCGCTATCTAAAAATTATCTGAAAAAAATTATTCACTCAATTAGCGTTAAACAAGCATAATATGGCTATAAAAAAGTTCAGAAAGCACGTAAACCGGAAATTTATTGATATTATACTGATACTAAAAGAAAAACAAAGCCGTGCCAATAATTTTGAACAAGGGTTTTTTGCAATTATGTTTGTTGTTCCTTTGTTATTTATTTTTTTCTAAAATCCGATTGCTGCATCGGAAAGGCCAGTTAAAAATACATAATATACTTTGTTATTTTCTTTAATTTAATCCCTTTTTTAGAATTTATTAGACAAAATTTAACTTTTATTTTACCGTGCCAATAAATATGATCATCACTGTATATACATATATATATATATTTGGTATTATATTCATATATATATATATATATATATATATATATATATATATATATATATATACATATACATGTATTATATGTGTGTATATAAACAAAATCCGTATTTTTCTATCTTAAATTATTTTCAGACGTTCCGTGAAAGCAATCTTCCTGTTATTCCCGCTGTTTGGAATTCAATTGCTGGCGATTACTACCCGAATTCCTTTGCTGAGTCCGAACTATTTTTGGTTCAATGTTGTCAGCGAAATAGTCATTGGCAGTAAGGTAAAGTATGTTTTTTTCTGTATAGTTCTTTCAAAATCAACTTTTCTCTAATATAAACCGGACTAATACGTGTCCCTTCTGAATGATATGTAGCCATAATCAAATTAATACTTGGGGATCACATTCAAAACCACCGCTGTAATCTTTGTACTAGTTCAGAACGAAATCCTGTCATTTGGAGAAGAAATAACGATACGCTTACTGTAATAAAATAATCGGACATGACATTTGATTATCTCTCCCGATGACTTTTACTTACTAAGTAAATACTTTTATTTCAATTGACCAATCTCATGGGTAAACATCATTGGAAAATTTAGGTTGGGCTTCAATCTCAAACATTATCTAGTAATATTAAATGATAGAAAGTTTTGAGTGTATATTTCATCCTTATGAAATAAATAACATAAGAAAATATTGATGTCTAAATTTCTAATTCTCCTAATATATCGCTGTGCATTGGTAAGTGTCGTACGTAATGTAAATATTCAAAGATTTTTGGTTGTTTCAAGCTTTTAAAGACGCAATTATTTTATCTTGCTCGAGTGAATCTCAAATCCGATCGCTTCAAAATTCACTTCCCGATTCAAAAATTGTAAATGCTAATAAGTCAGTAAACTATTTTGCAGTAAACGAAAGATATAACTATTAACCTTCGATATTTTGTTTTCTAATGCATTAATGTTCGAATTCGCCGACTATTTTATCTTATGAATTTAGCAAAACAAAACAATTGATAAATGTACTTTGCGCCTTTTTTTCCTGCACACACACACACACACACACACACACACACACACATATATATATATATATATATATATATATATATATATATATATACATATATATATATATAACGTGATGGTTGTTTAGTTCCAACCACAGAAAAAAATATATATTTAAAAGAGTGTAGCCATCAACAATTGTAGGTTTTTCAAACTTCTATCATTTTTTAATATTTTAAATTATTTTTATAACGCGTTTCGAGCCTTGTTCAGCTCTCTTCAGTTTTATATAAAGTTTTTTTAAGGTAATGTCTTTTTGGAAAACATTTTATCTCTGGCAACACTGATTATGTTTTTCAGAGAAATGCCAATCTCAGACTTTTTGTCCCCAATAGTCGGTGCGCTGGTCAAAAGTTCAATCAGTTTGAGTTAAGTCCATTTAGTGGCCGGAGGGGCTTTGAGTTTATTTGGCGAATGTTTTTTATGGGTTTTTATGAGTTCGCTTCTTTTTTATGTGTGTGTATGTGTGTGTCAGTGTGTGCTTGTGTGTTAAGGCGAGAGTTTTGCGTCGTGCGTGTGTGAATGTGTGTGGGTCAAGATCTGTGATTTTTTTCAATGTGTGTGTGCTTGTGTGTGCGCGTGTTTGCTCGTGCGTGCACGCGCATGCCCGTGCGTGTAAGATGGAGAAAGGATATATAGATAGGTATAAGGTCGATTCCCAATGTAAACATACATACATGTATTCAGTCACCCAAACACTAACACACGCACACACAAAAACAAAATGGAAAATAGATTATATATATACATATACACACGCATATACATGTACATACATACAATACACACATGTACACATATATATGCATACATGCACAAATACATACACATATATATACACACATATACATGTGTATACACACATACACACATATACATACAGATATATACAGAAATATACATGCAGAAGTATACATATATACACACACCCACATATACATACACACACTCACCAACGTACCCATGTATACACACATATATACACACACGCATTCACAAACCACACATATATTGGTTAAAGTTGTCTTATTCTGGAAATATTTTCATTTATTAAATGTAAGAAGAATTGTGTATTTTGTTTCTAATTGTTTGTTTAGTTTAAGGAAATGGTATTATATTTGATACGGACGCCCGTGCCCCTGTGCTTTATTATGCTTGTCTTGATTCGTATGTAAGGATGCAAATTTTTATAAGCATGCCTGTGCTTAAGTGTATTTTATGTTTTGTCTATTTATGTGTATTGTTATTGGGATATGTTCAAAGCGGGGTTGAACTTTGTTATGAAGTATTTTTCTTGTGTTAGTAAATAGAAGTAGTTGTCCGTTTGAAAAATGGGCATTATCTCAATTATAAGAATATTTTAAAATATTGAAATTTAAAAAGTCTGAAAAACCTACAATTTTTGATGGCTACACTCTTTTATATATATATATATATATATATATATATATATATATATATATATATATATATATATGCGTACGAAAATGAAGCCAAATTTGATTACGTTTCTCTGTCTGTGGAGCGCGCAGTTCTTACCCTAGTTTTAGCCTCTTAGCTAGCCGAGTTCCCCATTTCTCCCCGACTAGGAAGCCTCCAAGATCCCAACCCCCTTCTAACTGCAATTTTTTTACTCCCATCTAAATTTCATCCATTTTTTAGAGAAAGAAATCAACCACCCCCTCAGACCCCCCCCCAATTTTTCTTTTACCTTCTTTCGACCCATCAAGTAGGCACACTCACCTAGAGGACCTCAGGTTCCTTTACAAACTGAAGTGAAACGGGTGGTCTATCAATTAGACGAAGTTGGGTGGGGGGTCTTACTAACCATTTTTCATTTTTTCTTTCCCTGCCCTCGACATGAATGAATTATTGTATCATTATTGTTATATTTTTGTTGCTTTTACACGTCAATAAAATGGTTTAAATGGTTGGGTTCTAAGCATGACGTCAGTACAAATGGGTGAATGCGGTATTATGGTGAAAGGGGATACTAGCAAAGAGCATTTATTGCTTAGTTCTAGAGTGATAAGGATGACCAACGACCCCCATACTTTCCCTTTTTGAGTTGGCCTTGTGTCTAAATATTTTGTTCATGTTTAATTTATATTGTATTTTTTTACCTGAATAAAAGAGTTGATATTTCAAAGTGTAGTATCTGTTGATGTTTAATTTATATTGTATGTTTAACACGAATAAAAGTTTTGATATTTCAAAGTGCAGTATCTGTTCATGTTTAATTTATATTGTGTTTTTTAATATGAATAAAAGATTTGATATCTCAAAGTATAGTATCTGTTCTGATGCTTCAATTAAGTTCATTGGTCCTTGGTCAATGTAGGGCAAACTCTTCATACTGAAACGATTACTATTTTTTTGGATACCGCCAGAGTGCCCCCTTTTGCCCTTGTTTTAGGGGAGCTGGTTTTCCCCTACATTAAAAACGCCTTGTGTTGCATTTGCTTTCGTGAAGAAGCAAATAAATACCTAAATAAATAGAAAAAATAGTTTTTTAATATGAATACACACCCCACCCCACCCTCAAAATGATAGGAGTGTAGATAGATATGTATATGTACGGAGCTTTTTTCTTTTTTTTTTTTTTTTTTTTTGGCGCGGCGAACTTAAATTGAAACAATTTTGTTGTTTAATTGAAGATTAACCAAATGTCGGTTATTTATGTTCAGTAATTTATAGTCCCCGTCTCTCTCTCTCTCTCCTTCTCTTTCTCTCTTTCTCTCTCTCTCTCTCTCTCTCTCTCTCTCTCTCTCTGATGCAATTAAATATCCAAAGAGAGTGGTTTTGCACCACGTTTTTGTTCTTTATCATGATATATCAAGAATTCCTATTCTAATTTGTATCAAAATATATCAAGAATCCCTATTCTAATTTGTATCAAAATCTATTACATGATTTTTATTCCAGATACGATGAAATTGAAATTCAAGAAATTAATATAATTCAACGCAAATATGATATCTTCATTAATATAATATAATTCAACGCAAATATGATATCTTCATTAATATAATTCAATTCAAATATGATATCTTTATTAATATAATATAATTCAACGCAAATATGATATCTTCATTTTTAAAACGAGACGTAGTTGTGCATATTATGTTCCTAAAAAACTGTTTAAATATTCTTATGTTTAAATATTCTTAATAAACTGAAATTTTGAAAATATTTATAAAATGGCGGCTAAAATTACAAACAAATTGTAGACATCTTAATTTAAACGAATAGCTTCCAATGCGTTTTTATTACTCACTTTTCACAAAATTAAAGTAAACTAAATGTAGACTACAAATGGTAAATCCATAAAAATCAATGGCTGAGTTTAGGAATGATTCCAGTAGATACAAATGTATAAACATATAAACATACCTAGTTTTATTAAGATAGAGATCTGTCCATAATCCCCTTTGATCTATTCGGACAGGAGGCATTACATAGAGGGAATTAGTAAGAAAGTTTCAAAATGATTTAGCTCATTACGGTTCATAAATTTGAGATACAATCCGATATTCTGCGGTATTGTATAAAGCGAGACGCTTTGGGGCGTAAAAAAGAAAGTTAAATAAGGTTTTTGTTAAAAACAAGTGATTATAAATTCAGAAAAAAAGAAATGTGTAAGGATGAAGTAACCAAAAAACCTTAATAATGCAAAACCAACAATTTTATTGTTGTTTTTTATCATGAAGCCTTTATAAATTATTATGCTATAACGGTTGTTTGTGAGTTTTTATTCACTTGAAAATTGGCATACGGTAAATCTGACGGCGGTGGAAGTAGATAAATAGTAGTGAGTAAATATTGATGTTACTTTCTCTTTAAACTGAAGATTTATCCAGTCTTCCATTGCTGCATTAAATTTTTTCACCAGTCTGTTCAATTTTTTTCATTGTCGACTGTCGCATTTTTCTTTTCCACACTCTTTCATTAGATTTAGAATATCTGGTTTAATCCATTTTCTTTTCGTTTTGTGACAGGTATATGTTTTTTGCTGCCTTAATTATATTGTCTTTAATTAATTGTCACATTTCTTCCACTTTTGTTAGTCGATCCAACGCTCAAATCTATTTTTGACGTTAATTATTTATATATGTATGATATGCTGGTTGTTTTGTAAAACTTTTTAAAAGGTGTCGTTTTTTTTTTTATTTCTTAAGCTTTTTATTTTCAGTTTCATTGTGGCAACTACTGGGTTATGATCCCTTCCATAATCTGCCCCTTGCATAGACTTACACGACGATATAGAGTTACGGGAACGTTATATTATGAGGATATAATGAATTTGGTTTCTGGTTAATTTTTAATAATTTCATATGCGTGTCACGTTGGTACAGTGGTGACGTAACCAGTTTTGAATGCTTCGGTTTCGATTCTACTCGATGGTACCCAAATACTTTTTTATTTACTTTTGAAATCATAACACTATAATAATATATACGAAATTTGGACAATTTAAAATATCATATTTAAGCGTATTTTACGCCTGAGCAAAGCCGTCCCCCTAGTCTCATATATAAAAGGTTATATGCGTGTGTCTATCCGCCTGCATATTTTCAATCTCTATTTCCCCCGATACTAAAAGTCGCAAGAAGCCTCAAATGATTTGATTTTTATAGACCGTTCTTTTTGGTGTTTTTAGGTGGTTAAAATAGTTTTAAGGGGTCAAAATTGGGTAAAAACTAAAAATATCGTTCAACATTTTGTACATTCATATTAGTTTATTTTTAATTTTTAATCAGTTCATATGCATGTCACGTTGAGACATTGGAAACGCCACTAGCTTTGAATGCTACAGTTCCATTTTCAGTTTCGATTCTACCTGATGGTACTCAAATTCTTATGTTTATACTTTTGAAATCACGACTGTATAATAATATATACGAAATCTGGACAAATCTAAATATCATATTTAAGCGTATATTTTATCCGGGCAAAGCCAGGCATCCCCATCCATTTCTAGTATATATATATATATATATATATATATATATATATATATATATATATATATATATATATATATAGTAGCAATTGATGGGGACGCCATACATACTAGCAATGGATGGGGACGCCTGGCTTTGCCCGGATGAAATATAAAAGTTGCAGAGCCGCTCTAGGGGTCACAAATGATTGAATTTTTACTGGTTGTTCTTCTAAGGGGCTTTTAGCCGGTTAAAATAGTTCTAAAGGGGTAAAGATGGGTCAAAATTGAAAAAATCGTTATACATTTTGTACATTTATCTTTGTTTACTTTTAATTTTTCATTTTTCATTATTACGTTGGTAAAGTGGTAAGCATTGGATGCTAATGTTTTGTTTTCAGTTTCGATTCTACTTGATGGCACTCAAAATCTTTTTTTAATCACGACTCTATTAAATTATATATACGAAATCTGAACAAATTAAAATATCATATTTAAGCCTATTTTACCCTCAGCAAATCCGGACATCCCATCCCCTCTATATATACGTTTATTTGTACGTGCGTCTTCTTTATAACCTCCTAGCTTTATTTTTATTGGCCGAAATTATAATTCAATAATTAAAAATCTATCTTTAATTTTTCAGGGCATCACAGTGGCTACTCTGTTTTGTTATATGAATGGAGAGGTAAGTGGCAATGTCAATCTGAGCAAACTAAAATTTATATTCTTTATTGTTCATTTGGACTGCTATTCTCGTCACGATTGAATTAAAACGTTTCAGCAACATTGAAACCTTCTTCAATTGCATAGATTTTTACCTAGCAACCTTTTCGTTGTCAAATTAGAAAACTTGATGCCGATCTTAGAAACGTCTACATTATTTTAAGTGCACTTTTTCAGACTAAACGGGGGTATATAGTTCTCATTCCGGAAGGCATGTCCGTGTATACGTTCTAAGTAACATTATTAATAAAATAAATAGGCCAGATGCTTTTCATAAAGATACATCGACCGAATCTAAGCAATATAATTACCGAAATAAAAATACAAATCTGTGTAATTAAAACAATACAAATCTTTTTTTTTTCATTTGACAAATCTCAACAAATTATCTTTTTTATCATCAAAGTTTTATATTCCTGGATATTTCAAACATATTTAAAACTGAATTTACTTATAAATAAGATAAATATATTTTAGCACTGTAGAAAACTTTAATTAGATTTTAAGTAACCTATGTATTTCATTCTAAAAACGGCCGCGTGTTCAAAAGAAAATATTAAATTTTATCTGATTAGAGAACATAAATTCGACACGTTAACGGAAGATACCAATGTTTGTGGTTTAGTTTTTGGTAACTTTAATTTAATTCAGTTGTGAAACCAATGCCAAATTATTTTTTTACTATAAAACATTCAAATATTAAATAAATATTCTTTTACAATAAAATCATTTAAATATTAATATTTTTTGCAATAAAACTATTCCAAAATTAATAAAATCTAATCCCAAATTATTTTAAAATCAAATGGGAAAATTACCCTTCCCCTATTTATCTTTGGAAACATATGATCAAGACAATGTAATGCGTTATTGTAAACTGCATTTGAATAATCAGTACAAACCCTAATCATGCAGTCCGTTTATTTGATGCAAATGCAAATCAATGGTTCTCCCCAAACAAATCTCGTCGAAAAAGTCGACGAATTTTTATAGTTAGAATTACATTTTTTTTACCTGCCTAGTTTTGCTTTCAATTATTTCTTGAGTTGTAAATGTGTATAGTCTTTTAGGTCTAATAAATTGGTTGCTTACTGAAAATATCACTTTTTAATCACATTCCAAACTATTAGATAGAATGTTAGCTAAATTTGATTTTGCTTTTTAAATTTTCTGTATTATTTGAAGCTGCTTTTACCTTTTTTATTACATTTTCATCCCCAAACAAGGATCAGTCGCAGTATGATATAGGAGGTTTCTATCAGGAACATTAGTGGCAGGGATCATATGTAGTGAGTTGAGCAGCAAGATGTTTGTTCACATTACACTTGAACTTCTGCAAGTCAGTACAGTTGGGAAGCAAGAACCCAGAAGCGAATCCAAAGTTTAACAATTTTAGGGAAGAAACTATTAGAGTAGAAGGCTTTCTTACATCTAGGAGTTTCTACTGTGTAGGGGTGGGATTTTGCTGCTTGTTGGATTTGTTGGGGGTATTTACGTCGAGGAATCACACGGGCTTGTGGTTCGTCGGAGCATCTACCATCAAAATACTTGCAAGCAGAAGGATACAAAATTTTGTCGATGAGGCAGAGGTTAAAACTTAGATGATGATAATTCAGGATCTATCAGGTTGGCGACTCTCTTTTGAGCACTGTCCAAGAGTTAGAGACTAGTAGCAGATGCAGAGCCCAAATGTGACAACAATATTTCATACATGGGCGAATGGTAGCCTTGTAGAGGTACAGGATACATTCAGGCGTAAGTAGCCACATAGCACGATAGAAAGAGCCCGCCTTCTTCCCAGCAGCCTTGGCAAAGCTCTCGGTGTATCTGCCCCAATGCATATTCCCTGTGAACGTTAAGCCAAGGAGTTTGAACAAATTGATTTAAGGTAATGTATCCTTAGCCATAGCTATTGGTGGTTGAGAAAGTTTCCTGTAATTATTAAAGGAACAAACTAAGTCTTGGCAGCATTGAACGTTACCATCCATTTTAGACTCTATTCCACTACAGACTGAAGGTTTTCCTCTAGGGTTTTCACTATTGCCTTGGATATGTGTACGCTCGTCTTCTCTTCGTGCCTGTTACATACCGTGGTGTCGTCAGCGAATATACCCATCTCAGAGACTATTTTATCAGGGAGGTCATTTATGAATAGCAAGAATAATAAAGGTCCAAGGTTCGATCCCTGAGATACACCGGAATTTTATCATATTGTTTAGACGTAGGACCTTGCAGGGCAACCTGGATCCTTATCTTATTTTAGAGGAATTTAATTACGTTAAATATTCGTCCAGTAATACCATAGGATCTTATCTGGATGAGAAGACCATCGTGCCATACCCTCTCAAATCTAGGGCTACAGCCTTCCTCTCCCCCGACTTATCAAATGCATATGGTGTATACGTTCAGATATTACAGTTAGAATATCTGCAATAGAACAGAATTGCCTGAATCCATAATGATTGTCGGACAGAAGTTTAACAACTATAAGGTGGTGGGCTAGAGCTTGATTAATTATTGACTCAAATATTTTGGCGAAAAGAGGGAGGATGCTAGTGGGAGGGATAATTTTATAAGTCAGTTATCTCGTCATAATTCTCGTAAACTGTTACCACAAAAGTAGTTTTCAAGCAGCCAGAAAATCATGATTCGTTAAAGCATTTGTTGAAGAGTTTAGATAGAACTGGAGCAACCTCAACAGAACATTGTTTTAATAGTACAGCTGGGATGAGATCAGGTCCATATGCTTTTGAGAGGTCTAGGTTTTATATTATATCATGTACTTGAGAAAGGGGTGATTTCAGATCATTTAGTGTGGTGTCTCTGTGCAAAGGAAAACCAGGGACCGAGTGGTTTACTAGGTCCAAAGTAGAGTTTGAGGTAAACTTAAGGCCAAGCATGTAAGCTTTCTCGGTTACCGTGCAATCAATGTCATAGTTGTTGGATAGTGGAGGAATTGTTTATTGCTCAGTATTTACTACAGTATTGTGGATTTTCTTGAAATCACGAGTTCCTAATTTCTGTGCTTCAATGCGTTTTCTGGTGGTTTCAGTATATTCTCTTTTAGCTGTCGCTATTTCTTTCTTACAATTACTTCTAGCTTCTATAAACTTTTATCTGGTTGTTCTGGACTCAGTGGTCTCATTTGTGCATTGTTCCGCAGGAAGGGGAAAGATATTTTCTCATAGGGGCATCTCTGAAGTGATCTTTAATGGCATCCCAGTCAGCCTTCTTGTAGTACCTTGCCATTTGGAGCAATGGCTCTTCAACTTGGGGACGAGAGTTTAGAGTGATGTCTATCATTATCACAGCGAGTGGGCAATGACCATTGTTACACAATCCTCCGGAACTTTTGTCAGAAATAGATCCAGAAGAAAGGCTTGCTGGGCCTGACGATCTGAGAGACGGGTCTGAAATGTTACTGTCTGTGTCAAGGAATGGAATATAGAACAGTTATGAATACTACCAGCTGTGTTTGTGCAATTTTGTTTGACAGAGATATGATTTATTAGAGTACAGTCCTGAGTCGAGGGAAATATATATATATATATATATATATATATATATATATATATATATATAAAGATAGGAGATAAAGAAAATATAGTTAGCTGGCGCTATGTTGTAAAGTTAGTTTAAAGCACACGAAGGCCCCATCATTTTTTTTACAAAGAAGTCACTAATTACCAAGGCCCGGAGGCCACTCGAGGATAAGGGTTAATGAGTGTAAAATGGTTAGTCTAGGTTCCCTAATCACGGAGAGGGTGTTACTAATATAAACTCTTAAGTCCGTGCATGTGTCTGTCAGAGTCCTTTCGACAAAGTAGAAGATAAGCAGACATGTTAAAGATGTTAGAGGGGATGGAGGAGAGCAAATTAATTTCACTTAGTGCTACGATATCAGAGGTGTTTGCTATGAGAAACGATTCTACATCATCTAAGTTAGTTATAAGTCCACGGATATTTGTAAATGCAAGCCTCAAGGGAGGGGGCGAATCGTCGTTCGAGTGTGTATCTGGTTTGATCGTTATTTTGGATTAAGCTGTCATTTCATTTTATTTCGTAGTTTCAGATTTAAGGTGATAGGTGCTAGACAAAGCGGATGTGCATAGTTATCATCATACAACACAAATAGACCATCAGCCGACTCCTCATCCACGGGAATGTGGCTTCAGAGATTGGCCAGTAGAGATTAGGACAGGGTCCCTTTCCATGCGCGACATGGCACTACAGACATCCTGATATTATACAACTGATGATAGAGCAGCCGCTCTAAGCGCCACTAAAGAGTTAGGGTTCATGTACTGTCAGTCGGAAACAGCAGCCAGCAACTGTTAAACCGGTACACTCAAACCTGCTGGACAACAGGACCTCAGACCAATCATATTAGCATACATGGCAACTAAAAACGATTTATAAAACGATAAAACTTATTCATGAATTAAATAATCCGTCCTAACTAATTCCATGACCAATGATATTCTGTGAGTATTTATGTTTTTAAATGATTAACACTTGTTTTCCAATTTTTTATAAATCGTAATTTTCTATTAGTACATCGTCAGATTCCGTGTCTAATTGAGATTTTATATTTGTGCGTTATTTTTTTTGTTGCTGCAAATTTTCATTCGATTGCAATAATCTGTTTTTGGAGATTGAATCGTATTTTAAATTTCAAATTCCGTTTCTTTCTTTGTTCCTTTCAAGCAATAAGAATATAATTTATTGCTACAATTATTAAAAAATAGGCAATTTTATATATAAATAAAATTCTTCATGTCTTTTTTGTTACTTTCAACTGAATATATGCGTGTGAAATATTTTTCGCATCTTTGCACTGATTATTTGCACTATGATTCACAGACATATTTTCACATTTCGTTTTTATTTTTAATTCAGTTATTTTATTATTATATTTTGCTGCAATTCAAAAGCTCAAGCCTCATTGTCTTCAACTTATTTAAGCAACATTGAAATGAAGCTAAGATTTTCAGATACATAAATCTGGCAAGTATTATTATAATTCAAGTTACCTTCTTGCAGTGTTCCTATATTTTCCCATCGTCCATGCTATCTAAGTCCCAACCCCTCGATAGTGCACAAAACAGTTATCAGTTGCACTTTACAGATATTCAAATTTTGAAAACTTTTTTGAACATTCGTTATTTATGTAAGTGTGTGTTGGTTGGTTGGTTGGTTGGTTGGTTGGTTTACGGCATATCAACCCTTTTCTGGTTATTTTATGCCGAATTCAAAGATTTTGAAGAAAAGTTTTTTAATAGAATATATTTGTTGTCAAATCGGTTTCTATTTAACCCATAGTTGGGGCCCTAACAGGTATTACCACTCCGGGTCAGAGTGGACCTGGGAGCAATGACAATTAAAGTGTAGCTCCACACTCTCCAAAGCCCGCCAGCTGGGGCCTCACCACTGGATATTGTGTAAGGTCATATCCAAGAGCTTCAATATAAGGAATTCTGGGGTAATAAAAATGTGGTATGCTGTTCTTTTTTGTTGTTTTGTTTTGTTTTGTTTTTATAAATCCCAAAATGCGATATATTTTTGTACTTTTTTTCAAGATTCCTTCTCATGACGGTAATTCTGGAAATTATTTATTTTACAAATTATTCAATACTACATAACTCAAATGACATAGAATGGATGTTTATATTTCCATTTTCTTCTCAACCTTAGAATGATTAGAAAACCCAGTCGCATTCGAAATGCGACTTTTTCCATAGATCCTGACCTGCATCTCATTGCAACATATATTATCATTCCGAATCACTATCTGGATTCTGTCATCCCACTGAGTAATCTATTTACATATTTTTTACATATTAATTAGTTCTATCTTATATCCTCAATCTTTCATCGGTTAAGTAATTAATGTAGTGTATTCGACTGCTTAAACTAAATACAGGATATCATTAACTGAAAGCTGTTTCCGGTTATACCCTACTACAGGAAGTAAAACCTACTAGAATATTAGATTACATCCACCTTCATTAATACATCACAGCAGCTATTTCTAATTTGAAATATGAATCATCAATCAGCTATTTCGTATATATGGCTCCAGCTGAACGAGGGAAACATGTAAGAGTTGATTGAAGAAAAGACGTGCGATTGCCAATAAGATATACAATAAGAAATATCAATGGTGTCGACATCGATTAGCAAAAAGCTCGACTAGAGAGACAATTGCTTCTAAATGACATGACTGCAAATTAAGGACAAACAATTAGGCACTCTTTACACTCAAAGAATGCAGCTGACCATTAAACATTGGATTATGCTCGCCATATTGAAAGCGATGCCGTTGCTATAGCAATTGCTTTAGTGAAGTAGCTCAGTAATTATCCTTGGTAATATATTCGATGACAAAACGTATAGTTCAATGACAATGACAAGAGCACACATTGTAAGAAAACTAGTAAGAAAACTAATAAGAAAACTAGTAAGAAACAGCAACAAAAGCACACATTGTAAGAAAACTAGTAAGAAAACTAGTAAGAAAACTATTAATTACTTCGAACTTGAAAGTGTTTCACAACATTTTATAACCTCAAGTTATTTTGAACCGCATTCCTCCATTAAAATAATACAATAATATCAAAAACTATGCAAATTCAATGATAAATTGTGATTTTTGTATCATTGAAAACTGAAAAAAAGATAACAAACAACAGCAATAACAACAACTATACTACTACTACTACTACTACTACTACTAATAATAATAATAATAATAATAATAATAATAATAATAATAGCAAATCAGCTTAACAAAATATATAACTGAGTTGACAAGCTGGTCCACTAGTAACTATGCAAACGATAGTATTTGAACATCAAGAAAATAGTACGAGCTTATATATGAGTATTTAAAAAGAAAATAGCATACAATCATATGATACATGGGACTACAAATGAACAAATTCATACAAACAAAATGACTGGACGTGAAAATATAGATTTTGCAATCCCAGAAGATCACAGGGTGAAGACCAAGGAAGCAGAAAAACTAAGCTTATACATTTAGCTTGCCAGAGAAATATTTTTTGATACTAGAAGTACTAGGAACAGTTTACAAAAATGTAAAATAAACTAGACTAGGAGAAATTAAAATTAAAGAGAGGATAAACACGGTACTATTAAAACAGCTAAATATAAAAAAGAACTGTCGATTGTGGAAAGGTGCATAACCAGATGATGATGTTATTAGTCATAAAGCAATTGATGACGCCTGTTGCGGTTGTATATGAAAATACTGTGCAAATAGTTATCCCGGGTAATGCGGCGTTTAAAAATATATACTTTATGTAGGGTTTCTCCATCTAGAATATTGATCACCCCGAACAAATCTGAATAAACATATCTGCTTCAATCTG
Source organism: Euprymna scolopes (assembly GCF_053919585.1). Taxonomy (NCBI): domain Eukaryota; kingdom Metazoa; phylum Mollusca; class Cephalopoda; order Sepiida; family Sepiolidae; genus Euprymna; species Euprymna scolopes. The sequence continues at coordinate 49,264,840 of NC_136506.1, read as the reverse complement.
GGAGATTCAACTCTATATCAATTATTAAATATAATATTGTAATATTACTATGATGTTTCCCGCAGAAAATTGTATTAACAAAATACAGATAATTCTTTCTTTAAGGTAATGCTACGCTTGAAAACACTTGCTATAAGATGCCGAGCACTGTTGCATTGCTTATAGTATTACTTATATACTATTTGCAGAATGCAAGACTGTAATCTTTCTAAAAGAAGCTAAATAAAATTAAGACGGTAGTGTCCGAGTTTCTTGCATCCACCTAGTCTGAATAGAAATTAAAACCCTTAAATAATTTAAGAGATAGTTATATATTGAAATAAGTTTTTGCTTTTTTAATAATGGCTGAATAATTCGCCCTCATTGTAGGAAATCTGATTTAAATCCCCTTACGTGTGCATTTATAGATTCGAAAATACATTCGTTATTTTTGCTGGTATATTTTACTTGATATTCCACATTTACAGTTTATTTACATTCCCTAAGCTTTTTCTTCTATAATTATACTCTCGTTGATTTCGACGTATGAGGTGCGTCACAATATTTAAGTTGTTCGGGAATTCACACAGATGATTTGCTTATAGTGGTGAAGTCTTTGTGCAGAACCAACCATCCTTTTTGGTACAACTGCTAATCTCAATTTGTGCAATGGTTACCACAAGACAGAGCAGACAATAGATATCAGGTTTGACATGAAAGTTTTCCTTCTCCTAGAGGGATGACTGAACGACGACTGAGGGTGCATCTCTCCCAGTTGATTAATCGTGTCCCCAAGTAACAACCTAGAAATTTCTACGTCACGGCACCGTACATACAGCGCCAAGCATTCCCAAATTGTCGCCAATGTGGTACTGGCAAGGCTCCTCTTTGCTTAACTTCGGTTATCTAGCGAGGACCAATGTTTCAACGTTATCATGCTGTATATACAAACACATACATACACAAACAAACACATTACAGGGTTTGAACGATAACGTTGATGTAATTTCAATCCGCAATTAAAGTTGTTGTTTTTTTCACAGCGGCCTTATCAATCTGAAATGTTGGTTGTTGTACTCTTTAGAGTCTGATGTTTCAGTTAGCCACATTATTTTTCTTTTTAGATGAGTACCAGTGTAGAATTTAACCATAGAATGGTTATTGCTGAATTGTTCCGCGCAGGACATAAGACGGCTGACATTATCAGAGACACTGGCTATGCTTTCAAGTCTGTTTATCATGTTGTCATGAAGTTAAAGGACGATAAGACATTCGAAAGAAGGCTCAGTCTGAGAAGTGATAAAATGCGCACCAAAAAGTTTCTTCGTGTTTGAAACGGTCTATTGCAGCAATTTTATCACAGTCAATGACTGAACAGGCAAAAAGCGGAATGTGACCAAAATGACTATTTCTAATGCATTACCAAAGATCCTGAGACAAAGTCATATTGCAGACAGCATCGTAATATTCTTACAGCGAAATCTAAGGCCATTCTTAAAGAGAAAAAAACTCTTGCTACATAAGCAAGTAGTGTACATCAATGACTCTCCACCTGCTCATGGGTCAAAAACAGTGTATACCTTTTTAAGGAGAGAGTTGCTGCTTTTGTGCCCTCAAATATCTGTCCCTCTAGCACCCAGATTTGAACCCCTACGACTATTTGTTACGGGGCGATGTTGAAAATATCTCTTATGCTCGCCCCCATAACAGTGTGCCCCCCTAAAGACCTCCGTAAGACGAACATTTCGAACTATCAAGAAAGACTTAGCTGTCAAGGTCTGTAATTTTTTTAAAGCTTGCATTCAGCGAGTTGTGGAAGCAGAAGGTGGGCGCATAGAACATAATGTTTGTATTTGTTTCTATTTAGATACAATAGTGAAATAAACAAATACAAACTTCTTACTGTCCCTTCTTTATCAAGGTTTAAATTTTGAGATTTCAAACCGCCAATTTATCGTTTGTTCCCTGTATATACACAGATATTGCGTTAAACGTGACACTCTGCACTGATGATTCCCGAAAGAATGAAACACTAGTATCTGTAGGCATTTAATAATTATTATCGTTAATAATAATAATATATATATACATATACATATGTATATATATGTGTGTGTGTGTGTGTGTGTGTGTGTGTGTGTGTAGAAAGAGAAAAAAGAAAGATGAATTAACATGCTAATTTTGCTACTAAGCCTCTCTCTTTTTTTGGCACATTTCCAATTATAAACTGACGCTGTGTCTAACAGTTACACTGTGAGAAACATGTAAACATATCTGGCCATAAAAGTTAAGTGTCTAATCCGTTTTCTCTCGGATGGCATGAAATCTTCCTACACTAAAGAATTTTTTTATTCGATTAATAGTGTTACTTTTAAAGGGTTAGGTTTACCACATATTTACATTTGACATTGTGTCTAACTTTAGCTTCCTGGGGAGGTCAACAATTCGAGGCATTTGTTTTAGTTTTGTTATTTTATCAGTTTTATATTACTATTCATTGGCAGAACTTCTTATCAAATACTACTGCTTTTTTTCTTCATTTCTGTGGACACTTTTTAATAGCTCATAAAGTCACGTGCGACTTGAAATTGCTTTCCACAGAAAATAAAAGAAATTATTGACATGACTGCTCCGTACTGCTTGTTTCTTGTGCGTTCATGTATTTACTTTTTTTCATTATCATACCAGCTCGTTATCCTAGAACGAAGTGACAAACAAAGCCACCGTACGTTGTCATCATGTTTTATCGATCACATATCTTTCCAATGATTGTAATCTTACGTTCATTGACCTCCGAGACAATTGCCAGATTCCAATCACTGAGAGTATCTCTCGCCATCCTGGCAACATGTTTAGACAAATTAAGTTGATATTTCATAATCATATCACCATATCTCCTGTGATTATAAGGGAAAGAATTTTGTGTTACATTATATGAACTTTGCACCTGATATCCATGATATTTCTCTGGCAGATATTACATATTTTCAAAGTTCTTCTTCATACGGAACTCATGTTAAAAAAATTGATACTTTATGTGAATGAAAGAGCCAATGTCATATTTGGGCAAATAATTTATATACTCACAAAAATCTAAAGTGCAACTTTTAAATAATCGTTTTTAGGTACACTTATTATATATGTGTTTCTATTTTCCTTAGTTAAGTCATCATCAGTATTCTAAAAAACCGGATTGCAACGAATTTATTTACAGTGTCCTTTCAAAGACATCTGAATAGCAGTTTTATTTATAGTGTCCTTTCAAAGACATCTGAATAGCAGTTTTAGCATTGCCCTTGTTCTTTAAGTTGTACGGTTGGTGTGTTTTTCATCTGTGCTCCACACCTAATAAGCAAGTCAGAGCGATGTTGTGACTGGTGAAGTCAGGGAAGTTCTCGGGCAGACACTTCTGGGTTTTCCTGGGGGTGTGATATGTGGATAAAACGGTTCCCCACAGTATAACCTCACTAAGGCCACCATTTCCACCCAGCGCTTTACAACATAAACAATACAACCGCGTAAACTGAGTCTGATCTACTTTTCGAAGATGTTTAGCAACATATCGTGCCTTTAGCGCCCATAGGACATCAAAGTTTGTAGAAAGAATGCGGAGGACTTCGTGCAGATTATACGCCAACCATGCAATAGAACATGTATTTATTTAACGCTATTTAATACGCAAAAGAATATCAAACTTATCAAATCTGTCTCCAAAATAAATGATATCAGCTTAGTGTGTTTGCATACATCGAAAGGATACTCCATGTATAATGATGCGGCTTCATTTAAAAAGTGATTACAAAACTGGATGGTATTTGATGCGAAATATAAATTGTTCTTAAATCAAAATCGAGTTATCAGAGAAGGGTTAGAACTAATATATCACTTCAGAAGCAACCTGTCGCTAAAGAAAGTTGTTTTTATTGTCTGTGACTTATTGATTATATGTTAAAATAGCTTATTTTGGTAGTCCATGCAAATGTAACATTCGGTGCGTTAAAAAGTCGCGGTCGAGTTGATAGAAATGTACAATTAATATTCTGATCATCACTAGCATAGCTGTTAACAAGATGTCATTAACAATATAGTAACCGTAGGTCATATCGTATAGACAAACATTTAAAACTTGTCGCAATATTATTCTACAACCATGCATACGAATACATGAACTTTTATTTATATTGAAACGAATATCAAAAATTTGTGTCGTGTGTTATTTTATTTAATAGTAATTTGCCCCTTTTGTGTTTTTATTGACTTGTCTTTCAAGCAAAGTAAGAAGCACGGTCGATTTTTAATGTAATAAAAATACAGATTCACAAAATGTGAACTCTAGATTTGAAAAAGATTAAATTGTTTCAGTCTAGACCTATTTCCACTTCACTAACTGACGTCATAAACAATGTGGCTTCAGAACATGTACTACACTTTTATATAATCGAAATGGTTGAAATAGAATTGCTAATGTAAATGATTTATTTTATACTGTTAGTTGAACACAAGTTGTTATTTTCTTCTATCGTCATGCCGGAAATTGCAGATTTGTCACTTTTTTGGCAGCATTTATGTGTAAATGAGTCTAAGAAATTTTATATGAATTTTACTCAACTTGTTGATGCCACAGCTTTTGACTGCATTCATTCGACCAATCATTCACTTTTATGGAAATAATTTCCTGCTTAAAAATCACAACATAATGATTTAAACCCGCATTTGGGTTGCATATGATTTAAAGAAAATTCGAAAAAATATTTAAAAACCATTATCAGAATGGGTAAAAAAACGCTTTTCAAATGCACACTCACTAATCAAAAGAAAATGGTGTTCGGATTAGTAATTATATAAATCAAAAACAAATTTCTCAGATATAAAGATTGGAAACTGGACACTAAAATGAATATATTTGCATCTTTTTTGCCAAATCATTTCAACTCGAACGTTTTTATTATTCGTTTCTTATCATTGTCGTCATGTGCATTTTCCTTATCAGAAGCAAACATTAATGTAACTAACAAAACCATTGATTTCTGAATTCTTTTTATGTTGTTCTTTTTATAGATTTCTGTTTATTCAGTATCAGGTTTACTGATGCGTCGGTCACAGACCAAAATCCTATATAGTTACGGTGTAACGATCTACCTTGCTTAATCTATAACGATTAAGAAGTGTACGATCGATGGACAATATAACTGGATAAGTGTCGCGAGTACCCATAGCCGCAGATTGTTATGCCTAGTCATGCACACACATGTAATAAGTCAATAAACATAATTGTTATCAATTGCTGATGGATAATACTGTCATAAAGCCTTGATTGAACATATCAAGATAATGATGTTTATTTTCCACTCAGATGAGCTGCATAATAATAATAATAATAATAATAATAATAATAATAATAATAATAATAATAATGATAATAATAATAATAGATCAGTTAACAGTAGAAACTGGAATCACAAGGTTCATGAAAACTGTTCAAGAATTCTATCTTCAGATGAACCTATAGCTCTTCTTAAGCTGAGAATTCTAATTCTTCGTTTAACATTTAATACATTTAATACATTTAATACTTAAGGCGTATTATATATAATAGATATTTTAATATTTGAAACACTAAAATCAATTCAATTAATATAAAATATTGATATTTCAAACTTTTACTGGGAATTTGTACGACTCTTTGTGCTGGAGATGAACGAATGACTGGTTCACTCTAAACATCTATAAATTATTTTGTACGTGGTCTATTTACTTATTTCCTACATGTGTATATGCAGAGCTTATTAAACTAGATCCAATACCAATAAATAAATATGATACGTGATACATTTAGCAAAGGGACGTGTGACAAAGTTACTTTTCTTTGATTAGGAAGCACAAAAATACCGTGTCCTATTAAACATACAAATCAGAAATGATTTTCTATTTATCTATGTAAAGGTTGGAAATGACGTTTGAATAATAGGATAAAGAGGAACAGCTATTCTTTTAATATTAGCATACCGTCGGTTGACAATCACTATTAATTCGAAAATCCATAAACTGCGACATATTTCTTAAAAATTTCTATTTCTATCATTAAAATAACAAGTCATTTTACAAGGTGCCTTCAATAAGATTCCAGACTTTTTTGTACAAGCATTTTATAATTGTCGTAGACTCTTGAAATTTCAGTATGTTATTGCTATACATATTATGAGATGACTGACCAATTTTTATGATTTCAGGTTCAAATAACTAGCTACAGCAGGAATTGGAATACACCTTGCTAAAGTCTGTTTGTCACAGTTTGTGAATTTAAAAATGCAATCTGAATGTAAGAAAACCTTAGATTAACGATATTCAATAAATTTGTTTCAAACTTGGAAAAAATTCCACAAAAACGTATGGAATATGTTAGACTGCTTTTGTTTCATCTTTCATCAGGTTGTGAGTGGCATAAAAGATTCAAAGAAGGCAGGGAGTCTGTGAGGGATAGAGAGGTGTGGAAGGAGTAAGGAATTCAGAACAGACAAGTTGATAGGCCAAATAAAAGGTTTGATGGATCAGGACCATCGTGTGTCTATAGATACAATAAGTGCACAGTTTGATGTCAGTGTGGGAACTGTACATACAATTATTCGCAAGGAACTGAAGATGTGAAAATTTTTCGCAAAGTTTGTCCCAAGTTTGGTCAGAGAATATCAGAAAGAAAGATGCTGTCATGCAGCAGCAAGATGGTTGAACTGATCAATTTAGATTCCGCAGTTCTTGATGCTCTGATGTACTGTGATGAAAGTTGGATCTACTGTTATGACCAAAAGACCAAGATACAGAGTTCTCAGTGAAAGCATGCTGGTTCTCCCAGACCTAAGAAAGCTAGACTGAGCAAATCAACCGTTTTTTGACAGCATGGACATGATCAACATGCACTGGGCTCCCATTGGATAGACAGTCAACAAGGAACACTATGTTGAGATTTTAAAGGAGTTCAGAAAAAGATTCTATTTGACCAAGATGGACATTAAGACGGTCCCTCACCCTCCCTATAGTCAAGACTTTGATCCGTGTGACAAGAGGACTTCCATAGGGCCTTCCAGAATTCGTTGAAAGACACATCAAGTGCATTGCAGTAGGGAGAGATTACTTCGAAAGAGGAGTTTGTGTGTACTACCAATAGAAGTGCCCGTACGAAAAGAATTTGCAAACTTATTGAAGGCATCTCTTACTTCTATATAATTCTGGTGAATAATATAGAAGTACAGAGATGTGTTTCATTTTCTACTTAATTTATATATGTATTTGCGCTGTGTACAAACATTCCATGTAAAGTTGTTATTCAGAAGACACAGATTATTACACATTACATTAAATTAGAAGAATTAAAATGAAATGAAACAAAAAATATTTAGCAAGTATTTTTGTCATTAATGTATAGAGAAAAAAAGTTCTTAATTTACTCAGTTTTAGTGTAATAGTGTAAATTAAAAGATTTAAAATGTGATTATAATCGTAGACATTGATTATTCAAAAGTAATGTGTACGTTTTATCCTTCTGAAGCGAAAGGGTGTGGGGTGATTGAAAACAGTAATATATTGTTTATAAATAAAATATTTTTGATTTACTTTTGTATAGTTTACTACCTTTTTTTTACAAGGAAGTCACCACTTATTAAGGACCGAGGGCCATTCGGGGATGGGGATTATTGCGTGTACAGTAATCAATGAGATAATATCGTAGTAATCGCTAGTGATGGAGATCTGATAAAGGATCTTGCTAAAGGGGGCGGTTCAACGGGAACTTGTTTATGTTGGACTTGCAGACATCCAAGTTGTAGTCAGATGGAAAACAGGCAAACGGAAGAGAGTTCCACAGGCGTGCACTTCTAAGAAAGAAGCTTTGTTCGTGGAATCTACGTTTTGATTTAGGCACAGATAAAGAGTGGGGAAAATTACTGACAATGGTTTCAGCTAGACGGGTGTTTTTCGTGAAAGATTGGCAAGGGGGGACCATGGATTGGAGATCAGACGAGCACCTGCCATGGAAATAACGACAAAATGACGGCATGCTCTCAACGTCCCTTAGTTGAGAGAGACGTTGCAGGGAAGAGAAAAGGGCATCCCCCACTAGGCTACGAAGTCTATTTTGTACTCTGTCAAGGCAGGATAGGCTGTTTTTAGCAGCTCCTGTCCAAATATGGCAACAGTACTCCATCCTTGGACGTGCTGGTTAGATAGAGAATTGCATCAGTAGTGAGATATCTACTGGAGCGGTTTTCCAGCGTCCTTGGCAACAGATTTGACGTACGTGTTCCATTTCAGATCAGGAGTAAAGGTCAATCCCAGAAGCTTGTCAAAACATGTAGCCTCCCCAAGACGAGAGCTATCCATTTCAATTGATGGCAGATGGGGATCGGAGCGTTGATGATGTAAAGATAGGCGCTTGGTTTTAGATGCATTAAAAGTAACCAGCCACCTCTTCCTCCATTGTACCATGCGCTGAAGATTAGAGAAGAGAGAATTAGAAAGAACATCCTTCGATGTGTTACCATAGATGGTCGTGTCATAAGCATAGATGTCAACGAATGATTTAAGTGTATGTTTTGGGAGATTATTGGAAGAGAATTGGGTCCAGGATGAACCCTTGAGGGACTCCAGCATTAATACTGTGGGCCTCTGATTTCTCCCCATCAACCACTACTCTTATGAGCCTGTTAGAGAGAAATGATTTAATAATTGAGAAAACATGTCCAGTTATACCGTAGCTGGAAATCTTGTGAAGTAGGCCTTTATGCCATACCTTATCAAAGGCCTTTGATGAGCAATTGCCCTAGAAAGGAAACCTTTGTCGAGATATTCACTAATCCTATGAGATATAACCGTTAGCACACCTGCAGAACGGAAACCTCATTGCATGTCACTAGGAAGGTTATTTCTGCTGAGGTGATTAACTAATTCTTTATTTGATATGGATTCCAGCAACTTACTCATGACACAAAGGAGACTTATTGGTCTATACTGAGAGGGAGATGACTTATCACCTAAATTCTTAAATACAGGGCATACTGATGAGATTTTCCAGGGTGTAGGGAAGCACTTCTCCTTAAGGAAAAGCTTAAATAGTTTTGTAAGTATGGAGGCAAGTTCTGGTTGAAGCTTTTTCAACACTATAATTGGAATGTCGTCAGGGACAGTTGCTTTACTGGAATCAAGGTTCTTGATTAGCTTGGCGACCTCACGCACAGATATTTGTATGTTGCATAGCGTGTTGGCTGTTATAGGAAGAAATACGTGGATGGCCTTAGCTGCAAAGTTCTTGGCAAATAGGTTGGCCTTGTCTGATGCTGACGAGGTTCATTGATGATGGTTGGGATAGTACGACCGCTTCTGTTCAGGATCCTATTTGCTATTTGCCAAAACTGGTGTGAATCAAGCCACTGCTCAGCTACTTTGGATTTAACGGAATGAGTATATAGCTCTCGTATTTTATTACTCTTTTACAGTGGTTGCTGGAAGTCCTGAAAGCAGATTTAGTCTCAGTACATCTATTACGTTGCTAGTTATGGAAAAAGTGATTTCTGTGCGCGATGGCAGCAGCACATTCTGGGGAGAACCAAGGCTAGCTGTTAGGTTTTTGTTGGAATGTTTTGGATGGTATGAATCGGTCTATACCTACAATTAACCATTCGCTCAGGTCCGATACTATAGAGGGCACATCCTTTTAAACATGGAATGCAGAGGTAGATCAGATATAAATGTACAGAAGCTATCCCAGTCAGCCATAGAGTATCGATATACTGTACGGTGCAGAGGTACGTCTGAAGACTTGTTGCATTTCGTTTTTATCTTAAATTATAGAATCGAGTGGTCGGAAGATCTCAGTGAAGACAGAACGGAACATGAACATAGCTCAGGGGAAGCTGTGAGAAAAAGGTCTAGAAGGCTTGCATACTGACCGGTAGTATTGGGCACACGGGTGGGTTCGTGAACAATGACTGAGGTCATAGGCAATTAAGAAGTCATAACAGAACCTCCCCTCGTCATCTGTCTTGTTTGAACGGCTCAGCCATTCCACATTGTGGGCATTGAAGTCACCACAGATGTGAATGTTAGCCGAAGGATGAGCAGACAGGATATGGTCAATTTTCTCAGATATGCTCTTAAATATAGTAACTCCGCTGTTGCGGGGCGATAGATGCCAAATATAAATGCAATGATGTAAGCAAGTGCAACCCGGAAGCACATATAAGGTAAATTAGGGTCTTCTCTGGAAATATCCTTACCACACGGAAAGCAATATGTAATGTGGGCTATGGCGATCTTGGGGGTCAGATTAAGATGTTAAGTTAAAATATCCATTAATTATGAACTCATCTAAAGAAGTGCTCAGCCCTATGCCAGTTTCGCTTAGGAACAATATGTACGGTTTCGTCTCCTGCAATTTGGTTTCAATCTCTGGAATGTTGGAACGTAGACCCCTGACGTTAGAGAAGGAAACATGGTGGTAGGGGTCTACATTGGAGGATGGGGTTCTAGGTTTGTTCGCGTTTTTTTTTCTGGAGATTATTCATGTGGAGGTTTTGGGATTTGTGGAACATGTTAGAGCAGGTTAGAAAGGGAAAGTAAGAGAAAAAGACAGGATTTTTTTGTAGCACAGGATAAGGTACTTTATTGTTTTTAACTTGTATGTGGTACATATATATATATATATATATATATATATATATATATTATTTTTTTATATAGATAGTTACTAACATATACATACGTTGAGTCTCTAGATGTCCTGATGTGAAAAACATGTTTTTAATTAGAAATATTTCCAATCAAGAAAATATAAACTGACAAGAATATTTAATACTGTTGTGATGTCGGGCACGTAAAATACTTTGGTTGTCTCGCTATCACTTTAAATTTTTATGATTTGAGACTCTACGATGCTCCAATCTGATCTTTTACTTACAAATATTTTAGAAGAATGAACAATTTTATTGCAATATAATAACAAGATAATTATAGAAAGTTGAAAGTAAGAATAGTAGTCTAGTTAATCAGTCGAACTGAATCTATTTTAAAATGCATAAATGTAAACAACTTAAATAGAAACTACAGACATTTAAATTTAATGTAAATAAATAATTTACTGAAATATAATATACTTAATAATACCCCTATAATATACTTAATATACCCCTATAAGTCTGTTGTTTAATTTACTGTAGTTTCTTACGTGTCTGCTGCAATGTGACTTGATGAGTCAGATGTATTGTTCTGTACGCCTGACAGTAAATATTAGAGTTTAAGAGGGGTACACGTTTTTAGTCATAATATTTACTCATTGAACTGTTCTTCCTAATGAATAATAATGGGTATATATTCAAAAGGAAAACTATTTTATGAGCAAATGAATATTTTTATGAGCAGATGTGTCGTGAAGTAACATTAATTTATAACAGATGAAAACTGTTGAGCCAATAGTACTAATAATGCGCAACAAGAGGAGTGATGGATACGCTGTACAACTTTGTAGAAAAAAAAAATGCGCAGTTTCTTTACGTTAGTGTTAATATTATTGCAGTTTCTTCTCGTATGTCTTGTCGGATCTGATGAACGTGTTTGATATTTATTATTCTACCACGATTTGTGGGGGGCTTATTGACACTTCAACGCTTTGGAGAACTTGAATCTATAAAAAAGAATAGGTCTTTCGGTTAACGATGCATCAATAATTAGGATTTTAATGTGTCCATTAATCTTTTTTGACATTTAAACATACTTATTCTTTGTAATTGATATACGGGCGCATTTTTTAGAAATGTAGAGATTCTTTTTAATCGAAATGATAGCGATGGGTTATTCTGGCAGTGGTAAACCGCGGCAACTCAACGTATTTTGATGTGAGGCTGTACCAAAAAAATGATTCTATTATGTTTCCTCTTGCAATAGAATTACCAGGAAATGTCAACAAAACGTGTAAGGAAGGACGTTTCGTTGGCATTTTCCGATAATTCCGTTGCTATAGGGAACACAGGGACAATAAAAATGCAATCGAACACCTCATTCATTTAGAGAATCGGCGAAGTTATTAACATGCATTGCAGTTGTGGTCCAGGCTCATAATATAAGAATTCCAATTCCAATCTCTGAACCCTTTCTATCCTAGTGACGTCAGACTAAAACGATGTCTCGGTGCTCAGTATATATTCCTTTCTAGTCGGGTTTTATTCGACACCGTACGTTGCTGACGTAAGCGTCAAATTAGTTGATTAGCTTGTTGAGAGTCGAGTCAGTTGAGTAGCACTCTGCACTTTCTCATTAAACCTCTTAATATCAGTGTATATACATTGTAGTGGAATATAGTGTCAATCGCATGTCTAAATGAAGAACATATTTTTTAATGATCAAATAAAGTTATCGCTATGTCAGTGTTGTGATACTATCACATCTGTTGTTTTCAGATTTCATTTATTATGGATCTCAAACAATATGCATTTATTTTCGTTCGCTTCAATACTAACTGCATAGATATTATATGTTTGATTTAAGTGTATTTGTTTAACGACATAGTGATCTGTCTTAGTGCATCTATTTACTTATTTCCATCCAATAAATGTTGAGGTAATCGTAAGCTCAGTTTGAAATAGACATGCTGGATTGTTTGAAATAGACATGCTGGATTGTTTGAAATAGATACGCTCTCCAAAAATAGACACGCTGGATTGTGACAAAAATATATAATTGCCTTACAAAAGATTTATCTCTCACTGATCGAAGACAGAAAATATCGAGTATCGTATCAGGGAAGATGCTACATTATGCTCTCAGCCAAAAGGTCACGAAAGAAGCAAACACACTGTTTGTCCATAACCAATGTGTGTAATGCATCGATTTCTTTCAATCGAAATATTGACGATCGATCATCACACTATTTTGTGTCATTTGATGCATAAATACATTACCTATTGTAAGTCCCTTTTTAGGTACGAATAATAAAATGAAAGTTTAGTGTCACTAATAGCTATAATTGTGAGCACCAATATTTTATAATTATTTGATAACGTAAGCGAATGAAGGAGATCGAACTGAATTTAAAATCCGCTTACTCAGTTCTAAATTCCTTATCTATATCAAATTTATTACTCATTTACAAAAAGATCTTAGTAGACATAAAAGTCGGGTAAAATATAACGTAGCGGTAATTTTAGTGATCTCTTTATACAAATGTATGTATGTATGTATGTATGTATGTATGTATGTTCAAAAATGCTGTCGTACAGAGCTAAAACTCTGTAACACCATCAGGTACAGATACTCCCTCAGGCTATAAGAAAAAAAAACGGTCCTATTGCGATGGAAAAGTTGTGACGCATGTAGGTCTGAAATGCTGGAAGCATGTAGTAATTGATCTGCCATTATTATATGTATCTATGTATGTATATATATATATATATATATATATATATATATATGGGTGTGTGTATGTGTATGTGTATGTGTGTGTGTCTATGTATATGTGTATGTGTGTGTATGTGTGCATGTATGTATATGGGCGTGTGTATGTGTGGGCATGTATGTATGTGTGATTGAGTGCATATTTACGTACATGTATGTATATGTAGGTAAGTGTGTCTGTATATATGTATGTGCGTATGTGTACGTATGGATGTATGTATGTATATGTCTATGTATTTGTAGGTGTGTATGTATGTATATCTGTATGTATGCTTATTCATGGTGTATGTGCATATATGTGTATGTTTACAGTTATGTGTGTATCTGTATATATGTATATTTGCATTTAAATACATATATATGTGTGTGTATGCATGCCAATGACCGTCTTGTGTATGTTTATGTATAAGTATGTCTATGTATGCATATATGTAATGTGTATGTATGTATGCATATATGTGGGTTATTTGTATGTGTGTATATGCATATGTGTATGCATGCGTGCGTGTATATATATATGTATATATATACCAGTGATCGTCTTCAGTGTCATGTCTGTTTGTGCGTATGAATTTTTTTTTCCCGGGCAGGACTAAAGTTATGGTTAGTGTCGGGCTCATGGACTTTCAGTACCTGAGGGAGTGGCACTCGTCTGACAAGACGTTGCAATCATTATTATGTATGTATGTATGTATGTATTATGTATGTATGTATGTATGTATGTGTACATACAGCTTTCATCCCGGTTATACAGCATAATTACGTTGACACACCAGCTCCCCTCAGGTCACAGAAGTAAGGCAATGTTGAGCCTGGCTAGTACCAGATGGGTGACCATTTGGGAATTCTAGGCGCTGTATGTGCTTTCCGTTTATATCGGCATTGTTTCCAATCGTTCTGAACCTGGTATTTAACAATGTCGAATCAGGAGAGGCGTAGTTGGGGATTGCTCAACTGTTGCCACAAAAATTTCACGCGAAGGCACTCTTACTGTGAGTATCCATAGTCTGTCAAGATTGAAGGAAGCCTTTTTTATGTATGTGTGTAGCTATCTATGTATGTCTCTATGTATGTATGTATGTATGTATGTATGAATGTATGTATGTGTGCATGTATGCATGTATGTATGTATGTAGGTACGTAGGTACGTAGGTAGGTAGGTATGTATTATGTAGGAAGACATTCGTTTATAATATGAATAAGTTAGCCAAATAAAGTATAAGTATGTAACTAGATTCAATATTTGAAATATGCTTTGTTCTTGTGATTAAGGGAGGTGGTGTTTGAACAACCCTGCTGGTGAGCCCTGATTTAATATACTGTTTTGTTTTTAAATCCCCGAAACAGTGTTTCATGGTACTGATGATCCCTTAAGTTAACATTAGGACTATTGTGAATTCAAGAGAGCAAGTTGATGCGGTAATTGCAGATGATTAAAAATGACTTACTGACTAAATAGTTTTCCAACGAATGAAAAAAAATTAAAATCAAATAGTTTTTTATTATATAGTTTTAAAAGTTAAAACCTTCCAAGGCTATATATATATATATATATATATATATATATATAGAGAGAGAGAGAGAGAGAGAGAGAGAGAGAGAGAGAGAGAGAGAGAGAGAGGGGTGGGGGAGAAAGATAACCCAACACACACGCACACACACACACACGCACACACACAGAAACATATATACATATATACATATATATATATATATATATATATATATATATATATACACGTAAGTTAAGCAACGGTGAGCCTAGCCAGTACCAGATGGGTGACTATTTAGGAATGCAAGGTGTTCTATGTATTGCGTCGAAACGTAGAAATTTCTAGGTTAGCATCTGGGAGCGCATTTAAAACCACTTGGGGAGATGCAGCCTCAGTTTTCATAAAAACATGCGTCTAGGAGAAAGAAAACGCCGATGTAAAAGTTGAGTTTACTTTCCTCGCTTTTTGGTGGCAATCATTTACACCGATTGAGTTTAGCAGTGGTTCTAAAAATTGTTGATCTTTCTACACAAAGCCTTCATCACTATAAACAAATTATCTG
Source organism: Euprymna scolopes (assembly GCF_053919585.1). Lineage (NCBI taxonomy): Eukaryota > Metazoa > Mollusca > Cephalopoda > Sepiida > Sepiolidae > Euprymna > Euprymna scolopes. The sequence continues at coordinate 49,249,372 of NC_136506.1, read as the reverse complement.
TGTGAATTTCCGAGATTCGACGGGTGAGTCCATTATTATCATTATTACTCACACAGGCCATCATCAAATATTTCTCTTTGAGACCAACCTGTGAGTTTCCTTGGAGTGTTGGTCACAAAGAATCTCCCTAGATTTCCAGGACTCATCCCTCTTTCTATAACCTCTACAAATATGTTTGTGTTATCGCAATAGCCGTTTAGCATGATGGTAGTGACTATTAGTTTTCACTGAAATTTCGGTGGCAATAAGCCTCTCTAATGTCTTAATCCTTTTCACACTCATCCAGTTGAGGTTTGGTTAGTGCTTTCTCTTCTCGGTCTCTCCATTTTCCTTGGTTTTTCTGGATTATTTGATGTGGCGCGTTTATGATGACACCACAAGAGAGCGCAGAGGGATGAGTTAACTTACAATTATACAGTTTCAATTTTCAAGATTCCATGTTGTGGTTATTTTACATCTCTACCAGTTTTGATATGTCCAGCTTGTGCCTGTAGCTCATGTGTTTTACTTTGCACGTTTAAGGATTTTATTTAATATTTACGTTGTTTTCATTATTGTTATCCGTTGTATTATCTAACTCATCCCTCTAATTCCAATCTCTCCCATTATTTTTCAAAGTTTTTTCGGGATTGTTCCTTCTGATAGTGGTATTATCTTGCCTCTCTTCATCATCCATATCTATTTGAGCTCTCTGGCCAGATCTGTGTATTTGTTTTTGTTTTTCTACCTCCTTGACTGCTCTTCTGGAACGGCGCAATCTACAATCTGGCAGGAATTTTTTCCTTGTTAATTATTATTATTATTATTATTATTATTATTATTATTATTATTATTATTATATAATTTGTAGATTTTTAAAAAATAATTTATTCGAAATTCTGCCCGGCGCAAATCATAAGGAACGTCTTAGTAGCGTCTCTTGTGTCAGTTATGTTTACAGATTTGCACTGGTCATCCGATCGCATTTTATATACAACACCTGTTTGTTTTTCAAACGATCACCCATATAAGTATATGAAAACAACATATAAGAAGTCGAAAAAGACACCAAGAAGACACTCTTTTTTTTCAGTTGGTAACACATATACTGCCTGGTTTATATTAAGATAACGATAGGTTTGCTGTTGTTTTGGTTTTGCTGCTATCATGCAGAAGAGCAAACAAAAACACCGGATGTTCTAGAAATCTGCGAACTTCTTGTCTTGAGATACTTCTATACTGTCATCATCTCGACAACAAATCGAAAACGAATCAACAGAGAAAGGCAATGATTAGTCTTATCATGAGATGATTTTAACGTGAGGAAACAGAAAAAGTAATAAGAAAATTATTCAAAGTCAACTTAATTTATATGCATCAAAATTATATTATTCTTCAGAAAAATATCTTAACATTTTGGTTAATGTTAATGACCGATATTAGCAGAGATTCTGTTTGATAAACATGTCTTCGGTTCATAAAAATTTCTTCGTGGCTAACATAATGCTCGCTGTAAATTAATAACGCATTCATTAATTTTACAATCTCATCTCGTAACCAAACTTTTGCACGCAAAAGTTTGGTTCTACCTTTCTAGAAATAACTACCATTGTTTTATGTAGCAACCATAAAATAGATGCGTTTTTGTGTATAAATAATCGAAATGGCGTCTAATTAATAACTAATGAATTGTCGCCCTGTGATGCCAAATCTAATTTTAAATAATCCTATCCTCTTGAAGAATTAGGTTTAACGACATACTTGAAAAAATTTCTGTGTGTACAAAATTATGTATTAAGCTGAAAATACAATTAATCCGAATTATATTTATTTAGAAAGTCGATTCTGTCATTTGAAATATCACCAAGACAATAAACACAATTTTGCCATGGCAATTGAACTATTAAGTTTTATATTTATATAACTTTTCATTTTTCTTTACATCGTATTTAGTAAAATGAGATACGAAAATGGAATTGCAAGGTAAAAAATTAAAGAGAGAAAATGGATGTACAGTCCTGGTCAAAATCATAAGGCAACTTAAGAAAGTAAGCGTTTACGCATATTATCGAATTTTTAATCAAACAAATGGTTGAAACCATTGCCAAAAGGGTAAATATGATGGAAAAAAATGAAATCTGCTTCATTCGAAACCTTAACACTGATCTAATAATTATTTTTTTAAAATAATTATTAGATTAGGGTTAAGGTATCGGATGAAGCAGATTTCATTCGAACTTTCGAAGCTATATTTGGAATTGAAAATTCTAATCATAAGTTAAAATAAATACAGAATGTTATTGAAATAAGGAATTGCAATTGTTTAGCTTACATATCTGTATATGGAAAAGGAATGTAATGATGAAATTTGTTTCTGTTAAGGAATGTAATCGTCAATTGAAATTGTAAACATATTTTGTAAAAATGTTATTTGAAAAATAGGTTACTGAACTAGGAGTCATGTCAAGTTTGGCAACGTGACGCATGTCATCCAACGTGCTTTATGGTCACATGTTTAATCATGCGATGACGTGACGAGTTCTCAATAGAGGTAGAGTTTTTAGATGCAGTCTGGGAGTCTGAGAGAAGAGTCGGAGAGAATCAGAGAGGTTAAGACCGATTCTCCGTTAGAATCAAGACACCCTCTAGAAGTGAGAGGGTTTTAGAAATAACCATGTAAAGAAACTTTGAATTCCTCACGCGAAATCATGGACCGATCACGAAATAAAGACGTCATCATCTTTGTGTATCTCCGTCTTCTGTTCATCATTACAACGAGAAAGGTAATGTGTTTATATTATATGCACAACTGTCAAAACATAATTGTCAAACGCACTATCTCTCGGTCTGTCTATCAAGATATTCATAAATCTCCTCTCATTGAATTGGTTCTCTTGTAGTAACATGCACACTGTCTATATATATATATATATATATATATATATATATATATATATATATATATATACAGAAATGTCTCCCTCTTTATATATACCTGTTTATGTCTCCCATATGCTATCTCTTACAACATGAACATCTTAAGACATATGAACACTTAACGCATGAACACTCCTAAGACTGTCTCTATCACTAAGATTCTCAGAAATATGAACAACAATACGTCATCTTAATAATAACCCAATACAAAAATATATACGCATATTTGCTACTTCTAATAATAACACCCAGTACGTAACATTATGATTTTGACCAGGACTGTATATTAATTATTGTACTATACGATTCAGTGCTAATACTTTAATATATATTTCAATGCTTACAGACATAGAAATTGTTTTTCGTGTTTGAATAACAAAATGTTATATCTTTCTTTATTTATATATATATATATATATATATATATATATATATTCCCACCTAACTCCTATATGTTTATACATTTATATTAGAAGAATAAGTCCAGAACTAATTAACCAATCATTATAAGTTTTAGAATACGGTTGCTATGGGTAATGAGTCGTAATGTGAGCTCTATTTAGTTTAATTTTGATTTATGCAAAGGGGATAAAAAAGTGAGTGCAGCCTTTGGCAAAATTCCGATACCTCCAATTTCTTGGAAAGTTTAACAATTATCAAATATTAATGAATATTTCTTAAATTCCAGTGATTGCGGGTATTTTAAATACTATAAGCACAACTTTTCATTTGAAAATTTAAATATTAAAAGTTATAGTCAAAGGATAGCAATTAAATGAGATTACTGAATATCAACGTTTCCTTAAGAGTGCTTAAGCTTAAGCCTTACACTTTAGATATTTTCTAGAATCAAAATCATGTACTGGATTTTGATCAACATTTGAAATATAGAGTTAAGACATAAGATTTACTAGGATTATATATTGACTTTTATCTTTTGTAAGGGGGCATAGAATGGGTACAGAATCATTTTGCGCAGGAAACTTAGTAAACGTTGAATACTAGCTCTTCTGTGTAACTCGATTGGCAAGTAAGGAGAGCAGAGATAAGATGGGTAAAATGTTCGAAACAAAGTAAACCTTATTTATCTAAATTAAAAAAGTGGAAATTAAAAGATCACGAATTCGATTGTAAAAGCTTTTTAATTGAAAGTAAGGCAATTCGACTGATAGCGAGTAATATGAGAAGGAGTATTGTATGTCATAAGGCGATAAAATATCAGTCGTTTTATAGTAGAAACTTCACAGTTTTCAAAATTACGTTTATTATACGATGGATGTTTCAAAAGTAATATCTCCTATTTTATTCCACCCGAATTGATCAGAGTGAATTGCAAATTACATTGTTATGACTACTGTACTTATGCATTCATGAGTTGAGAGTTTCATAACTCTGTTGCAGATATTGACAGTGCAAGACTTTAAGAAAGCAACCTCTGTCATGGACGTGCGTCAAAAACAGATATTTATCATGGGATTGCTTGAAAAGTGCATTGAGAGTAGTAGTGACAATGTAGAAAAATAAATTCTACAGCACAAAATGTCACTCAATCTAATAGTACTACTCTTGTCTTCGTAGTTCTTCGACTTATTTAAAATAAAAATAGGAAGCTTTCTTTTGGAACACTCCCGTATTACAAAGCGCGCTTCGGACAAATGTTCAGCCATCGTTCATTGGTGGTAAATATGCATGGTTGTATACTAGTTCTTCTGTGTAACTCGATTGGCAAGTAACGAGAGCAGAGATAGATGGGTAAAATGTTCGAAACAAAATCTAGAAATATGAATCCCGGAGCACAAAAGCTCGCTTTTTTTAATGGCCCATCGCCGTCTTCCTAGCTCTTTAACTTCCTTTACTTAAAAATGAGGCTTTATTTTGGAATTACCATCGTAGTTTACATTCAAACGATTCATATGTTTTGTTTTCTCTTCCAAATTATTTGTAATAATCCTGATCCCGGTGGCGTTTTAATTATGTCTATGTAATCACTTGAGTAATAATCAGATCGTATGAAATATGGTTTATTTGAAAATACCAAAACCTTTAACTTAAACAGTGTTAATAGGCCTTTCTTTTAATTGGATATAAAGTGCTTAATAGATTTTTCGGGTTTATTACATTAGCTTTGGCTACAAATGTCAGTATTATGTGTAAGATAATATAATTAGATCCCTTTAGCTATATAATTATTTTGAGTATTATTATATTTATTCCGACAAATTTAGTTGATTCTCTTAGTTTGATTAAAAATATTTTCTGAGTAATGTAATGATATGAATAAATACAAACATGTAATCGTAAATCTAAATCATTTGGAATTCCAAAATGGAAGCTCACACTAAAACAATAATAACAGGTTGACATGAAAGTTCTAGCGGTTTTTAAGTTTTCATATCAGCTGAACATTTCTCGGCTAAAACAAATATTTTTTGAACGAAATAAGTATCATCATAATCAGCACACTTTTGCCAACGCAAAACACCTGTTTTTTATGCCAGTAACGTAGACAATATTGCGTTGTGGTAGCGATGAAGTTGCTGAAAGCGTCTTTTATATCGCTTAGGTTTTTGAAGGATTCTCACGCAGAAAGTTGTCGAAATGCTTGAAAAAATGGTAGTCGGTAGGTGAGAGGTATGGAGAGTATGGGGGATGAGACAGAATTCCGTAGCCAGTTCGTTCAACTTCTGCAGCGTCGGTAAAGCAACGTACGGTCGAGCGGTGCCGTGGGGGAGAATTTGACCTTTTTTGATGAATAATGCTGAGTGTTGTTGTTGAAGTTTCTGGTGCATTTCATCCATTTGTTGACATTATTGGTCTGTCGTAATGATTTTGCATGCATTCAAAGAAAATTGCAATGAATGAAACCGCTCGCAGCATGACCTTGTTTTAGTGCAACTCTGGCTTCGGGAAGTATCGTGAAGCTTCGTCGGCGTCTATCCACCGAGCTGAGCGTCGGTGGTTGTCGTAAAGAACCCACTGTTCATCGCAAGTTACAACCTGGTCGAGAAACAGGTTGGTCGTGTTGCATAAAAGAAGAGAAGATGACACTTCATACAGCGTTTCTTTTTTTTTTTTTTTTTTGTCATTCAACTCACAAGGCACCTATTTATCAAGTTTTTTTTATCTTTCCCATCTCTCTCAAGTGGTTGGAAATCGTCGTATAAGTTACATCTAATTCAGAAGCAAGTTCTCAAACAGTTGTGCGTTGATTGGCTTCGACTAAAGCTCTTAATTGATCGTTATCAACATATGATGACCGATTACTACGCTCACCATCTTCAAGAATCTAATCGTCACCACGAAATTTCTTAAACCACCATTGTGCTGTGCGTTCAGTAGTGGTTTCTGGGGGAAACGCGTCGTTGATGTCACGCACTGTTTCAGCAGCTTCTCGGCCTAGCTTAAATTGAAATAAGAAAATGTTGTGAATTAGCTTTTTAATTTTATTGTTTTAGAACGATTGCAATTTAAACGATTTGATGAACCGAAAAACCTCTTTATAAAGTAAAGGTATTATAACGAAAAATTATTTAAAAATACATCATTTGATATCAAAATTATAAATCCCGCAAGAACTTTATCGTCAACCTAATAATTAACTTAATGATATATGTTTATATGATTACAAGCAGTTGATTTTAACCTCTTATGTGTTAGTGTAAAACAAATACATATATGATTATCTTTAATAAATGAAGTAAATAATAAAGTAAAATAAATAATCTCTTAGTTTTATTTATATAAATAACCTAATCTATCGATGTCAAGAATATCGAATGAGATAAAATATTTTCGAAAATCAAGTGACTTGTTCGTATTACAACAGTTCAAAATAGAAAGGAAATAAAATTTACTGATAAATGACCACATGATCTGTTACATAATTACTTGTTTGACGTAGTAAAGCAAAAAATCTTAAATGAATTTGTTGGGTTTTATGTTGTAACATATTCTTTATTAGATTCTTTGCACGTGTGAACTTTTTGGCGTAATGTTACTAATTATGATTATGTATCATGGGGCGAATATCTTCGTTAAGAATATCACATTACATAAAACTAGAAAATGCAAATCTTGTATTTATTCACTTCGCAAATTATCCCCAAATACTCCCGAGGTATCTTTACTACAGGGGTTTTCACACATGCAAAATCGATAAACACTAGGAGGCTTTACTGCTTATTTCCATTACTGATATACGTCGACGGCATTACCCTTCTGCATGCACTGTGGATACACAACAGCCCTCACCAGTAGAACGAGCGTAGAAGATGCGCTCGCCACAATGTGGCAATCTGTGCTCTCACGTTTTCGATTATCAACAATGATTTTCACAATTGTTGTTTTCACGCAAAAAAATGATAAGATTTATATTTTTAATCACTTTTTATCTCATGCTTAATCAAAATAACACCTAATTCTAAAAGTGCATTCCGTCTTATACTCTTTCCCTACATTACAGTTTGGAAACCAAAATTCCAGACCTCACATCTCGTTCTCATAAAAGTTTTTTTTTACAAAGAAGTCACTACTTATGGGGCCACTCGAGGACAAGGGTTAATGAGTGTATAGTGGGCAAAGGGAATATGTCGTAGTAATCGTTAGTAGTGGAAAGTTTGGAAATTTGATTACTTTAAGGGACGGTTCATCAAGAATTTGTTCACGTTAGACTTGAAGACAACCATATAGTAGTTGGAAAGCATGGAAACAGAACAGAGTTCCAGAGGGGTGCAGTTCTAAGAAAGAAGCTTTTTTCATGGTATTTACGTTTAGGTTTAGGCACACATAAAGAGTGGAGGAAATTATTGATAGTGTCCAGCTAGACAAGTGTCTTTCGTGAAAATCAAGACAGGAGGGGCATAGACTGGAGCTCGGACGAGCACTTGTCATGAAAACGATAAAGCAGAGACAGGCTCGCAACGTCTTTTCTGTAGGGAAAAGGGTGCAAGAAAGAGAAAAAGGGCATCCCTCACTAGGCTACGAGGTCTATTTTGAACTCTGTCAAGGCAGGATAATATGCTTCTAGCAGCTCCTGCCCAGATATGGAAACAGTACCTCATTCTTGGCCGTATTTTCTCTTATACAGGTAGAGAATTGCATCAGCAGTGAGATATCTACTGAAGCGGTAGAATGATCTTACAATTACAGCGACCTTAGCAACTGATTTGATGTACGTGTTCCATATTAGATCCGGAGTAAAGGTCAAGCTCAGAAGATTGTTAAAACATGGGTCCTCGCCAAGACGTGGGGCATTTATTTAAATTCATGCCATACGGGGATCGGAGAGTTGATGACGGAAAGATAGAAGCTTGGTTTTAGATGCTTAAAAATTAACCAGCCGCCTCTTTCCCCATTTCAAAATATGCTCTACACTCAAGGAGAAAGTCAGAGAGAACTTGGTCATTTACGATTTTTAAAGTGTTGCCATAGATGGTAGTGTCGTCAGCATTAAACTCTACAAATTATCTTAGGATGTGATTTGGGAGATCAGAAATAGATTTGGGCCCAGGATGTACCCCTGAGAAACTCCAGCATTAATACTATGAGCTTCTGATATATGCCGATCAACCACTACTCTGAGAAATGATTTAATAATTGAAAAGACATTTCCAGCTATACCGTAGCTGGGGATTTAGTGGAGTAGACCTTTATGCCATACCCTATCAAAGGTCTTTGATATTTCAAGGGCAATTACTCTAGAAAGGAAGCGTCTATCGAGAGATTCGCTAATACTATGAGATATATCTGTTAGCACATCTGTTGTAGATCTAGTAGAACGGAAACCATATTGCATGTCAGTGGGGAGGTTATTTTTGCTGAAGTGGTTGACTACTTCTCTATTTAACACAGATTCTAGCAACTTACTCATGATGCACATGAGATTGATTACTCTGTATTGAGGGAGATGGCTGATCAGCTGAATTTTTGAATACAGGACATACTGATGAGGTTTTCCAGGATGTTGGAAAGCAATTCTCCTTACGACAACGCACTATAATAGGAATGCCGTCAGTGCCAGCTGCTTTCCTGCAATCGATGGTTTTCATTAGCTTAGCAATATCACGCACAGATATTTGTATGTCGCATAGCGTGTTTTCAGATTCAAGAGGAAATACAGGGTTGGCTGCCCTGATCGCATAGAATTAGTTGCAAAGTTTTTGGCAAAGAACTTGGCTTTGTCCGATGCTGACGAAATTACCTCAGGTCCATTCAAGACTCTGTTTCTTATTTGCTAAAATTGGTGGGAACCAAGCCGCTGTTCAGTTATTTCGGACTTGGTGGACTGAACATACAACTCTCTCACGTTATTTATTAATCTTTTACATTGGTTGCTGGCAGTCCTGGAAGCGGATTTAATCTCAGTTCATTTATTACGTTAGAAGCAATGGAAATAGTGATTTCTGTGCGCAATGGCAGCAGCACATTCTGGGGAGAACCACGGCTGCTGTTAGGTTTTGGCTGGATTGTTTAAGGATATGAAGCGGTCTATACCTACATGTAACCATTCCGCCATGTCTGATTATAAAGGATACATTCTTTTTAAATATTGAACGTGGAGGTATGTCTGATATAAATGTACGTAAGCTATCCTAGGCAGCCATAGAGTATCGATATACTGTACGATATATTACAAATTATTATGCAGTACATATTAGTATTAGCACTGCATAACATTAATTTATCTGCGCTTTTACTTAGAGAACTGCATTGGTTAAAACGGCTGTGTTAAAGGTTAAACAAAATATATTTAAAAATTGTTGCAAATTATCAAAACCGTTTTTAAAAATATACTTTGTCAAATTTTGACATGTAGACGTAGTATTCTGGAACGCTACGCATTTATTTATTGAAATTAAGTTATAAAGCTTTTTGTTCTTCGTAAATTTCCAGCGACTGTTAATTGTTGTATTTACCGTTTGTCATTTCTATGACACTTTTAATAGTAACATATTTGTTTATTAATATTTCTTAAAACATGCATTAATTAAATAAGTATAATAATAATGTTAATAATTATAACAGTAATCTTACATTTTCTAATGTTCAGATTAATCAAAATATACTTGTTTATATTGTGTGTGAGATCATTTATTTTTTACTTTTTCATGAATAAAATTGTTAAGAATTGTTTTTAAGCATTCAAAGGAATTAATACGCTTAACGCATTCAATTTGTTTCCTTTGGAAATATTATATGCATAGGTATATTTTATACCTTTTTACCTCCAAATTATTGCGTGTTTTAAAACGATGTAGATGTATTAGTGTACTGAATGATAACTGATCTGAATTATATATTATAAAATTTGTTGAATTATATAATTTTATAAAATTGCATAAATATATTAACAGTATTTTTATTAATAAGTTATTACGTTAAGAACTGATTTTCTAATAGATATCAGCATAATATTGATTATATTTCAATAAAAATCTTAACAAAGTAAATGGAATTTAGTTTTAATATTTTTGATCCAAGTTGTTTTCAAAATTAAGTTTACTAACAACATAGATAAAATGTAATAAAATAATATTGATATTATTTTCATTATTAGAATATTACCTTTATTTTGCTTGTTGCATTCGCAATGTTTTGGCTGATATAACCTTCGACCTTCTTTAGGTGAATCATTTCGAATTTGTGAACATGCTAGGCGTACCAAAGAATCGTTATGCAGAACTCGGGAATCCGTATGGAATTTCGATCTGTGCTTCCTATTTAATCAGTACTCATAAAATACTTGTCCTTGCATCAACTTTTACTGAAGTGAGAGGTATTGTTTTTTATTAGTAAACATAAGATTAAGTTCGAAAGATGAACCCAAAGGAGGTCAGAGGTCACATCGGGTCTAGATGAGAAAAGTAGTTCCAAATAATATCAATCATGTAATGTATTTTTACTTCAAAATATGCAAAACAAAAATTGATGTAAATATGTTTATTTTTATCTCTGGCACATGTTTATTGTTTAATTGTGAACTTTTGTAAATGAAATGAAAGTAAACTCTAAAGAGTAGTTCTCTGTTCCAGATAATTCAACTGATCCAACGTTCAGGTGTCAACTGTCGCAAAAGGCTTCGTGCCTTCCTTAATAACGAGGGATTTTTGAACGCTTCGACAAGATTAAATGATGTATGACTACGGCAGTATATTGGGGAAAAAGATACAAAATTGGACAGGAAACGAAATCGAAACGAAAGAGGACAAAACAAGAAAAAAATGTCTTTAATATTTTCGGAGGATGACGACAAAAACTCAAACAAGCGTCTTTGCAAGCGACAAAGAGAAGAGAATAGGAATCCTTTAAAAGACTAAAAGGTCAGAGTAATGAAAGGTGAGGGACACATCCTGGGTCCCATCGATGTGCATGTTTGCAACTTTAGAAGTATGCATTAGCAAGAAAAAATAAACACATTTCATGAAAAATCATATTTCGCATCAGTAAGTCATCTAACAATTTAGCTTATATATACTGAGTTTAACATTATGTATGAACTGTATTTCTAATTAGCTTACAAAATCCCTGAGCTCGAAACCTATAAGCATGGCATGAATATATAAGACAGATTCTATTTACATAATATGGCTTGAATTATAGATAAAACTATATATAAAATAAAAGACGCATATATATATATATATATATATATATATATATATATATCATGAAAAAGAGTAAGCAGTGATAAATTTATTGCCGTTCATTGAACTGCAAGAAGAAACGTAGTTACAGTTTATTAAATTAAATGTAAACAATGTTTAAACGCAACACCTCTTCACACACATTTTAAACTTATCCAGGATATAAAATAAAACATACATATGCATGTATTAGTTTCACCAGTTATTTATTCATGAATATGTATATATATATGTGTATATGTGTGTGTGTGTGTGAAATATGAGATGCTACAATATTAGACCCATTACATTAATTGTGAGCATAATTTTATTAAATTTTTCTAAGAAGATTTTTGTGAGACGAAACACGTCAAATGATTTTGCAACTTTGTTTCTTTTCATTTAATCCAACGTTTGTTCCATTAAGCATGTATATATATATATATATATATATATATATATATATATATATATATATATTCATGACTTACTATACATATATATATATATTTATATATAGGTAGATGAATATGTAATTGAACACGTTTAACAACTGATATATTCTTTAAAATGTGCATTAGAAAAGTAATAACAAGTGAATTCTATGAACGATTCGAAAATGTTTAAAAATGTTTAAACACAATCAATTTGAACCGGCCAGTAAAGAATTTCTCTTTGAATTCGTGTGACATACAAAAATTTGCACTGACTTTAAATACTTTTTAGAAACTTTTGGAAAAATTCTTCAGTCTTGTTCTACTGTGTTTGAGCATATTCTAACGTCTGAGAAACATTTTTTTTCATTTATTGAATCGCATTTTTGCATCTGTATATACAAAATATCATATATTAAATATTTTGACATGTTTACTTTTTAATTTTGTCGTTTTTTCACATCCTCTCACAGTATATGCCAAATGCTTTCTACTAATCTGAAACATTTTGTGTGTGTATATATATATATGTGTGTGTGTGCGTGTGTGTGTATGCGTGTGTGTAGTTAGCATTTATAGAGATACAGAAACAATCACATTAATCTTATTCTGTTTATCCGATATAAACCAATAACATATATAGCCGTATATTTTGTTAGTATAGATATTTTTCATAATACAAATGTTTTAACAAAAGATAAAAAATGGCCGAATCATCGGATGCGTTTCATCTGAACTCGCATATTATTAAAAAAGAACTTTGTCTAAATATAATATAGCATATATATATGATTATATATATAAATATTATACAATGAAAGTGCCAAAAAGCAACGATAAGTGCCATTTTGGAAGTTGCGAACTTATCATCTGAAGAAGTGTTGCATTTCTACCTCAAATGTAGTTTTACAAAATGTGACGCCGACGTGAGTATTCTTTACATTAAAATATGTTTTTAGTTCGAGTCTCCAGCTTCGTTTCATAATTTACTTTGCAAGTTGATATCCTATTTCAAAGTTGTCTAATCTAGAACAGTGTCGCCATGTTTAAATTAATAGTTTTTATTTGTGTGATTGTCATGACTATACAGCATTTTGGTATTTTTAACACAACGTTTCGGCTGTACTAATTTTGCAGCCATGTTCAAAGGAGAATCAAAAAAACTGAAAAAAGAAATATTGGCTTGATATTTGGAATCCGAAGGTGATGCGGTATTAAAATGACATATCGTGATGCATAAACTACATTTTTCACATTGTGAAAATGTGTTGTATTGACAACTATAAAGCTTGCATACTTTTAAGATGTTTGTGCTTGCTCAGTCTCTCAAGAAAGTTCGAGCATCCATTGTTTGTGGAAAATGAGCATTTTGATTGCAATCTGCATGAAACTACTTTAATACAGTATGATGTTTGCAGTATTTAGAATGATGAATTTGTAAATTATGCTGTTTCTCTATTATTTAATTTTCTACAAAACAAAATAACACTTATCTTCTTTTGACAGAAATATAAACATCGTATCTCTTAATACAGACGTTTTGGGAGATTTTTTTAGTATACCGTATGTCAATAATGCCTAATAAAAATTAGCACGAACATTTAACGGCATTAATTAATCTTTGAGCTTTGAATTTAAATTTAAATAAAACAGCCATTTTGCAATTTACATCCTAGAGAGAGGATTCATTTCTCCACTGACGATGGGTTATTACCTGAAAGGATCTTTAGAATTAAATACGACCCACAGTTAAATTTCAGGTAGATAAATGAATATATATTAAAAATAATAACAAATAGAAAAGAAAAAATATTGAATTGTTATTTATTTATCTTCTCACAACGATTGTACATTCCTGCATTCTTCTATCCTGCTAAAACTACCTTTTAGCACGGAAGTTATGTTTTTATTTATTTATTAGATAATAAAATCTATATATTACATTGTAAAATATGTATAGATGGAGTTTGTATGTATATACTTGCATTCGTAAAACTTAGCTAATATACAATAACAACTATATATGTAAAAATATATGAAGTGGAATGTGTTTTATGATGGGTTTCCATATGAAACGTATACAAATGATTTATCTCAATGAATATATTCTACTCACATGCTAAAATATTATAACATAACTAACAGGACTCATTAACCGGCGCTGCCTGGTGAAAGCATGCCCCCCCCGCATAAAAATTAAAGTACGGCTATTGTTACCCAACCCCTAAACTCCTCATCTTAAGAACGGCTTTCAGAATGTACACCCCTAACCTCCCTATGTTGAAAACGTTTTTCGAAATACACGCCCCATTTTGTGAGTAGGGGTGGTGTTATAAAAAATTTACCCAAAATGTTACTTTGATAATCGCTGTCAAGATTCCCACGCGCAAATACAATGAACCAACAAAAAAAATTGTGGTTGCAATGTCGGTTGGCCTGTGCGTAATAATCTTGCGGGCAGAGTATGATTCAGAGTATGGTATTTTTGTTGGCAAGGCTGGGGTTCAGGTGGCAAACTACTCCCGAACCCTCTGTCACTTGAAAAGAACTAAATTCCTGTAGTCATCGGTAAGTTACCATGTAAACATGTAAACGGCATTTCAGAAAGTGATAGAAAGTAAATTAATTTCCTAACAAACGACTTTGTGCTCATGTAATATATTAACACCACGTTATAAAAATAAAGTATTATCAAAATCGAGTTTTCTGACATCATTTTGTTTCGTTTTTTTAATTTAATTCTTAGGTACAGAAATCACTCTACCCTTACCATATTAATAATGGGTTACTTATTAATAACGTTATTAATTTTGTCGCGGTATCATAAGTGCATAAGTACGAAAAATCTTTAATGCACTAATACTCATAATTACTCAATTAGGTATTGATGTAACTATGCAATTTAATCGAATCGATTTAACTTTCAATGGGGGCTAAAGAATCGATTTCTCCTGTCTAGAATGAAAATGTAAAAGGTATTACCTGGTTTCAAATTATAAAATTTTCTAATTGTTTTGTTTATAATAAAAAAATATAAAAATATTTATATATTGTTAAAGGTAGGTAATAGTTGTTTAGTATTTAAAGGAAATTGGGTTAATTTTGTTAACGATTGCATCGTTAAGAGAGAGCAGCAATATTTGTAAAGATTGTACGTGTTCGTTTATATAGTAAGATTGTAATCCGGAATAATCGGTTTGTCAGGTCTCGGCCAAGAGGGAATGAGGAGTTTTTAGTAGGAAAAAATTATTTTAAAAAGTTGAAAAGAAAATTAATGGTAAGTATTTACGTTTATGGTACAATTAAGACGTGTAAGGTCAATATAGTAATAACGTAGACACTTATTACGTGTGATAACTGGGAGTTGTGAGAGAACTTTAGAATTAACGGGAAAATAGGAATTACCTCTTCTAAAAGTACAGGTGATAGTGATGATGTTTCTCCTACGCAGTAAAGTAAGATTTTATTTTTATGAATAATGAATATCGTGAAGTTAAATAATATGGTGTATAATAGATTAGACATAATAAATTTGTATGTGGCATCTGTTGTTGCAAACCTACGGTAATTTGGCCTAGAGGGACTTTGTGCAAGCAAAATATTATATAGAGATTTTATATATATATATATATATATATATATATATGCATGTATGTATAGAGAGAGGGAGAGAGAAGGAGAATATTAACCAATAACGAATAAAGATATTTATGTAAGAAAAATCCATGCTTAGCACAGTGTAAATAAAAATTAAAAGAAAAAAATACAAAATAATCTTGACCCAAACTCACTATAAATTTATTTCAACCCGCCACTCTTTTCAAATGAAGAGAGCTTTTAAGGTTAAATTCTGAGTGAGATAATGTGAGAAATTTACAAGATTATTTCATAGGTATCAAAAAGTGAAAACAGAACAATATAGATGATGATTAATATAGAATTGGGGAAAGGCATAAATATGTAAAAAGAGTTAGCAAAGAGTGGAAATTGGATGGAAAATTTATAGGTAGGGGAGAGAGAAATAAAAAGGTGTCAAAGTTTGAAAAACATATCTCTGTTAGAAGCTTAACTGTAGTAGTAGTAGTAGTAGTAGTAGTAGTAGTAGTAGTAGTAATAATAATAATATTAGTAGTATTACAGAGATATATTTATGGCAAGTAAGCTACACATAATAACTTATGTTTTATTCCTGAGGGATTCATCAGACTCGTGTCCTAATGTTTTGTTTTATAATTCAAACAAATGCTTCTTACTCCTGTGCTATGCTGTTTTATATTTTAATATATATGTATATACAGGAAATAGTAACTTATACATATTTTATATGCATACATATTACATAGTTGTACTTATTTTATATACGAATATAAATTATATATTAAACGTGTTATTCTGTGTTTTAGTCTATATTTTTAAGTTTATAAATACAAACTAAAACACAAAATACCATATCTAACTACACCTTAGGCTGAAAGTAGTCATCTTACTAAAACAAAATGATATCTACCCTTCACATAAAACACACAAAGAGGAGGGGTGAACCTGAGGTCAGCTGTACCTTTGTCCTGTAAGTGTCCGCCTATTGGCTGATTAGGATGGGTTCGGTGGCAACTAGGACACTGATTGTCTAACTAGAAAATTCAATAGCATGCGCTAGCATTAGTAACTAGAAAATCAAATAACATGTGAAAATTCAATAAATGCGCGATAACCACAACTTTTCGCATTAGGTGACGAATTCTCACGAGAATCAAACGCGAAATATTCTGTGTAGCTTAATTGCCATATATATTTTCATAACTCACTAGTTACGACTAAATAGATAGATAGATAGATAGATAGATAGATAGATAGATAGATAATGACGATAGAGAAAAAGAGAGCTATAGTGGGAGAAAGAAGGGATCTCTTCTACATAATCACAAATGCACTTTTACATTAATCTAATTTCACACCATCATCGATGAAATATGAATAAACATTTTCTTTTTTTTAATTTTTCGCACATCTTTTGAATTCTAACGACGATGTTTTATTTAAAAACGAAAACTAATACCATTTCATAAATCCATTATACCTAAATTCTAACGTTAGCAAAAAGAATATAAACATTTTTTCACATTAAAAACGCATTAAATATTTTCAAATATTGTACTTGTAGACTTCTTTATTCAGATCAGTCATCCCGATGTATTCTTAAAATAAAGACGAAACATTAATATAAAATTCCTGAACGCATATTCGTTGAGTCGATGAAATGTACCACTGTATATATTGAATTTAGTTTTACCGATGTAATGCATTAGAAAATGGGGTATCTATGTGCTTAGTATTTAGATCAACAATGGCGAACATTTTTGTTAGTTCCTATGAGAAAAAAATTATTATTTGAATCCATAAAACCTTTAATTTACAACGCATTTTTTCCTCTTTGATCATGAAATGGAGCTAAATAATATTTTCTTCTTACAGAATAGCATGCATCCCGCATTAAAGTATAATTATAAAGGAGACACTTTAGCTTTCCTTGATGTAACAAAAACTCTATTGTATAAATATATCGTAAACCCGTGTTTACAGAATTTATACACGCTGGGATTTTTTTTTTTGCCCTGTCAAACAAACAATTAAATTTGGACCCTAACACGCTGTGCTCTTATGATTTGTTCATAAACAAAACTGGATGAAGATTTGTAAACCGGTTACTGATACTTTATTCAAAAATTGGTACCGTCTCGATTTAATTCCTTAAGCAAAAGTAGGTTAAATGAATCAAAGTTAATATAGTGCTTAAATGTATAATTTGTATTCGTTTATCATGCTTAGTGCCAGTAAGTGTGAAATTCGCTAAACAAATCAGCTCAACAATAGTAAAAAATATTTTGCTTTAAACGTACCTGTTGTGTTCTCTACGAAAACGCTGATGGGTTCTCTCAAAAAAGACTCGCAACACAATAACAATAATGTATTTTATCAACTTAAATGTAATTGCAGTGCTGAATATGTGGGTTGAACTACGTTAAGATTGAATCGTAGGCTCCAACAACGATTACCTAGCAAAATCATGAATGACACCTACCTACAAACGGACGTTCTTAGTAAAACATAAAATCATGAATGGCACCTACCTACAAATGGACGTTTTTAGTAAAACATCAAAAGTAGATCATTTACTTAAAATCCATCATGTGCTAGGAATTTCAGCGTTTACTCATTTACTATTTTGAGTCGTGCTCATTCGAACTTTCATTTATTGATCTTAGAGAACATTCACCTTCGTTTGAAGAAACATTCTCTTTGAAAACAGAAAGAATATCTCTTAGGTTTGAACGTACTTAGCTGCTAGGAGATTCTATCATTGCACATAGATACCACGTAGCTTTATTAATATAAATAGTGTCTCCCATATATTTTCGTACATCCACATTCACGTTACTTTATTTAAAACCTATATTTCTCTCGTGAGTTTTTCTTGCTTTTTTTATAAATAAAATGCCTTCAGTCAAGCTTTAGAAGTGTGAGGGCTAAACCGGTCAGTTGGCCTCACTTTTTTCTCTCCCAACTTCTTTTAATCATGAATACCAATAACACAAGTTTTTCCTTAATAATTTCAATGTGGACATTTTGTATCCCACAAACAAAATATATGTGTGTGTGTGCGTGTAGATATATGCATATGTATATATATTCGTACTAAATAAACATATATATATACATTTGCATTTATGTATGTATATATGTATGTGTGTGTGCGTTTGCTTGTATATATATATATATATATATATATATATATATATATAGTTCATCACTAGACAAATCTTTACCTGTGCTTCCGCTTTGCAGTGTAACTAGTCATATTTTTCATAATCATTTTAAATTATGTATAAAATGACCTAAGTTAACAACAATTAACATATGTATACTTTTTTGTGTTAGAAAAACATACACTCATATATATGTGTGTGTGTGTTTGTGTGTGTGTATGTGAAGTGAACATATCATTGATTATTCATATTCCTTTCTGCTGATGAATGCTAATATTCATCGAGATATTACTTGAATAAGTTGGATAAATTTGAATTTATATATATATATATATATATATATATATATATATAGAGAGAGAGAGAGAGAGAGAGAAAGATACGTACATAAATATTTAAGGTACACTCTCTCTCGTATGTTTATGTTCCTAGGGACGTATATGAATACAGTCTGAAAGGTGTTCTCATTTATATATACACACACATAAAAACACATATTCCCAACATATACCTATAAGCTCCAGATTGTAGGTTTTACTGTTTTTGTTTGTACAGAGATGGTTGGTTTAAATTGATAGTAAGCGATTTAAGAAGTTTTAATGGGTCTTTGTAAAAACTAGAATATGCTTCATTCTTGTACACTGCGGTGTAGACTTGGCACTGTAGCATGTACACTGAAGAGGTTGTAAATGCCAGAACGTTGGCCATTTTTTGCGTCTGTGCATCGAAGAAATAGAAAGTGTGTGCGTGTGTGAGTGAAAGAAAAAGAGAGAGAATGAGAGCGAAATGCGTGAAATTAATATTTTTGACGAATCCTGCGCATTTTGTACATAAAATCAAGCATGCATGGAAATGGTTTGCAAACACTTCTAACTGAAGTTAAAACAGAAATTATTTACTATTCAATAAATCTATGTACTAAATGTATATTTCAAAATGCTAAAATATGTTAATAATAAACGAACGCTTTAAAAGGAAAAATAGCTTCCACACTGTTTATATTTTGGATTCAATTTTGCCCAAATCACTGTGAACATTTTTCATTCTGCTTGTAATTCCACTATAAATATACCTAAATGAAAATGTTATCTATATAAATAGAATATCGTGTATATTTAGGCAGCCAGTTTTGTACATCTGTTATGTTGAAAACCACAAACAGTTTCGGTTTAACGATTTTCTTTTTGCGTTTTCTTTTGAATTTGCGTATCAATTTTTTTGTAGTATTATAAAATATTTGTATAGAGAATCAATATGTCACGTGTTCTGTTTTCAATGCGTTCAAGAACTCATTGCATATGAATCCTACATACACACATTTGATAATACTACAAAGAGACTAATATGTAAAAATCAAAAAGCCGTTAAGCATAAACCCCGTGCTTTTCCACAATATATGTTTAAATAAGTAAAACAGTATATGTATGTATGCATGTGAAAATATTTAACGTATAATCCCTTAAAATACTTGCCATATAACACTGAAATTAGCAGTAAATGATAATCAGACTCGGTGGTCTTTAACAAGTATTTCCATTACATTTGCTTATGCACATAGTTTGAAGTGGTTTAATTTTATACCTCTCTGTCGATAACTATCTGCCGATAGTTCAAACAGTAGGGAGCACGGCTGAAGCTCTTAATATTTTGTTTTTAATTCTAGCTTACGGCATCCAAGACATTTTTTTTTAATATTTAGAAATCAGTACTATATTTAAGGTCCAATACAATATTCAATTAAAAAATTGACTGTGTAATAACAAATACGGAATATGCATAAATAAAAATATATTTAAGTGTATTTTACGAGAAGGCAATACCGGGAGCCCCCCCCCCGCTAGTCTAACATAAACTAAAAGCATGCTGTTTGCACGGCTAGAATGAGTTGAACGTTAAAAAAAGTTTCAATTCCTAAATGATTGTTTTTATCCTTTATTTCAGTGGCCAACATCGTATTTATCTTCCAATGTTTCTTTTACTGCAGAGGCCGGTGATGGTTTTCTTTCACATATGAATGAGTTTGTCTTAGACTGTTTATAAAGTAAATCTAAATCGGAACCCCTTTAGATTTACATTGTTTTTGTAATATAGGAAATATTTTGAAATACAATCAGCTACCTACAGTTCTGAATTTTATAGATGAAGGCTGATTGTTAATATTAATTATTTTGATCGGATTATTGTTCTCATTTTGAGTGTTGTTTGCGCAACGTTTCGGTTGGTGTTGTCTTCGATCGTAGTCAGGCATGTTGGTTGGTGTCTTGGAAAATAAAGGAGAAAAATTACTGTCTCTGTAGATATTTTCGTATTCTCGAAGTTGTTCCGTGTCTTTTTGGCTGTGGTTTCGTATATTTTAGAATAATTGGTTAGCCAAGAGGAGGAACTCTAATAAAGATTGACAGGGGATTCCATCGCCAAAATTTTAAGGGTGTACAATTTTTGGTTTATCTACAATTAGAGGTTCGTAGATGCTATTTATTTCTAAGCTTGGTCTGCTTAATAATTTTTCTATTTTAGCTTATGTGCTGCTTTTTTGAGTCGCGTGACTCTTCATCTTGCACCCCTCTAAATTATTCCGACCTCGTTCATTAGAGTTGCATCCCTTTGGAAACCATTTTTTCACACATACGAAACCACAGCCAAAAACAGAGAACAGTTCCAATAATATGAAAATATCTACAGGGCCAGTACTTTTTCCTTTTATTTTCCAATACAACAACCAACATACCTGACGACAACACTCAAGATAAGTGCAATATCAAAACAAGTTATCAGCTGCTTATTTTAACCATGCATTATAGAAGAAATATAATCAATTTAAGATAGCCACCTTCTATCATAAAACACTACTAGTGAGTCTACTGCGACTACTAATAAATATTTTTCTGATTTATTGGAACAAAGTAACAAGAAAGTAGTTGACATTAATGTTTATTTAATTACACGCGCCAAAAAAAAATAAGTGAGAAAAATAAAAAAGAAAGACTTACATTAAAAGATTATTGCCGCATTTATAATTTACACTTATAAAAACCACTAACCCTACTCTGTTTTGGTCTGCAGATTAAATTTCAATATTTGATTTGTAAAATGTGTATATATTGTACAACAGTTTATATGGACTAAGAAGAATTTACATCAGAGACAAATGCTGTCTACTTTCGTCATTTGGCCGATCAACATTAGTTCTTACACTGGATTTCGTTTATGAGCTTAAGCTTGAATTATGCAGAGACTTAAGGCGAATTCTGTAATTATCGCCCTATTCATATTCCTTGTAAACAGAAAAAAAAGCGATGTCTACTATAATACAAAAAAATGTTGTTAACTTTTATTTTAATACATCACAAATCAAAATCCATCGTTTTTTGTGTGCCGTTCTACACTAGTTATGAGCTTTTGCAAGCATAGAAACACACACACACACACACACATATATATATATATATATATATATATATATATATATATATATATATATATATATATAAATGCTGTTTAGCTTAAACCATATGAATTATATTATAAAGCCCTCTCAGAAAGGATAGTACGCTCTTTATGTGCAAGTTTGCTATCGTGATTCAGTTCTTTTTCGGTTATAGGAGAGAAGTGATTGCTACTTTGTTTTCAGAAGAAAATTGTGAGAAAGGCGTAAATATTGGAAAGGACGTAATCATTTTCTGTATTAAATAAACATGCAAATCTGCTGTTTAATATGGTTATTATGTTAAGCGAAAAGGATTTTTCAGTTATCTTTCTATAATTGCTAAATCTAGAGACGAAAATGCGAGATCATTTTATATATATATATATATATATATATATATCCTAAATACATAGACACAGTTAGATTTTTTCAAACAACTCAATCCTAAAAGTGAAAAATATTTTACTATGTATTTTATGTGATTAAACTATATAGGAAACCCTATATAAGAAAACCTCTAAGGTAATAAAACTTTCGTTAACTCTGTTACGTGAAAATAGTAGATTAGAACTATTAGAACGGATTTTCTTCACAAACATAATTCAAGCCTGAAATTTAGTAATATTTGAAGAATAGGGGCATCCGTGTCCCGAACGTTGACCGAGTGTAATATAAAAGATCAATAAGTATGGGATAACCATATATCTCACTGCCTAATTTAGTGGTAATGTTACTAAATCAGAAAATGTTTTTTTTTGCGATCACATGAGTTACGTGTTAACAGAATGATATTGAGCTTATTGTATTCAGTGTAGATTTCTTGAGGAAGCTAGTTTAAAGGTAATTATTAAATTAAATGTTGAATATACGGCTTTTTGAACCAAAGTACAAAAGTCGTAGTAAAGAAATTGATGGTCCGTTAAAATCTGTTCGCTGTTCCAAGAAATAAAGAAAAGGACTTTGTAAATGTAACTATAGAGATATTGTAGTCATATATATAGTGCTATTATGCTTAAATAAACAGAAACATAAGCTTATACAACGAATGGGGCATCCATATATATCACTGCCATAAGAAACAAACGGACTACAAGTGGCAGTAATTGTAGTAATATTTTTGGATATTATGTTTTAATATATTGAAAAGATATGTAATAATGCATGTTAATTACCAAATGCAGTTATTATATCATAATACAATAAAGTTATTTCTATGGAATATAAAGGGGCTCTGAAATTTTGCCACTTGAGATAAAATCCAGTCCCGGTAGAAGAAAATAAATTATATGGAGGTAGAGTTGTAGCTCATCTTTCTTTGAAAGAAGGTTTTGAAATAGGGAGAAATGTTAGAAAGCATTAATCATTTTCTGTATTTGATACCAGTGCAATTATTCCTTAAACATGCAGTTTCCTGTGGTGATTTTATCGAGTGGAAAAGGTATACATAAGAAGTTTTTTGCAGTACCTAGAGGATAATATGCGATACAATATATATGTATATACACACATATATATAATGTATTACTGTAGTTTCCTGTGTATTAATTCAATTACATGCAGTTGTTAATAAAATAATTTAGCTGTGATTTCTTTCGAAATTCACATCATCAACCCTTAGTATCGACTGATTTACAAATCCGAATGTACAAGTTCTTTTTTTTTTGGTAAGAAGAAAAGTGTAGATGTAAAAAGGGAAAATGATGACAAAGAATCTTAAGATGGTCTGTCCAAGTTTTCAATTCACTTATTCATACGTATAATCCGATTGCATTCATTGTTATTATCCAACAGTAAAACGTATCTCGTTATTATAAGAAACTTTTTATACCAATTTCCATTGTCATAAGATTTTATTATGTCTTGGTGACTGATAAGAAACACCTGTACATCATTAGATTAAAGTGACATAAGCTTCTACAACACAGACATCACTCTGAGAATTCATGATTATGACACCACATAATCATTTAAGCCACAGGTTTTACATCACTTTTGTTCTGCCCGATAGGTTTCACTAAAAAAGACATACATACATACACATATGCACATACATATACAAATACACATACAAAACACGTATGTACACATATAAATATCAAATAAAGATATATATATATATATATATATATATATATATATATATATATATATATATATACCTACAGTATGCAGATTAACTATTCTTTTGGTTAAATTATATTCCTAATATGGATAAAGTAAAATAAAGGGGTTACTAAGAAGATGTTCTTTATAATGTCTGCAGTTTATGGAAGTTTCTAACCTTTTATTGAATAGCTTATCACTGTCTTTAAATCGTATAATAAATAATTTCTCAGAAAGACAAAGATAACATGGGGAGTTAAGTGAGGAACCTGTTTTTGCTTTCATAATTAATTTTATAAATAAATATAAAAAAAATTAAACGAAAGGCGTCGTGTTTTATGGATAGACAGGGTGACCCAAATTTGTTAAACTTTCTTTCTATAGTTTAACTTGAATTATTATACTGTTGACATCATGCCAACTGTTTTCACCCTCTTCCTTCTCTTTTTCTTTTCATTAATGTATTTATACCCTTCTATAGCTTTATATTACCCCTCTCTAAATTATCACTCTCTAAATTTTTCCTATTTTACCCCCTTCCTTCTTTAACGGAAATTTGATTTTCTAATCAATTTAACATAACATAACAACATTAGTTTTGATTCATGCCAGTGATGGCATATTTGCTCTCCTCCAAATTTGAAAACGTTTGAACCTTTTTAATTTTTATATTTTAATATTTCTTGCCTGATGAAATGAAATATGATTAAAACGGTCTGCACATCGTAGCCAGATATGACCGTATTTACATAAAGAATAATAAAAACTATATATGTTATCTTTTTGATTGAACACTATCAACGACCCTTGTTGAAATTCAATTATTCTTAATTTTTTACATATTTTTACTTGGAAAGTGGCATAGCAAAGCCATGGGGGAGACAACCGAAGCATCAAAACCAAAACTGCCTGCCAGGACACTATATATACAAATGTAAGGGAGACAACCGAAGCATCAAATATACAAATGCAGGGGAAACAATTGAAGCAGCAACACCAAATCTGTCAGAACACTATATATACAAATATAGGCAAATTTAGACATATTTTTTCGTTTGAAAATATAGGTTCTTTTTATATCATAAAATTTTTACATCATAAAATTTTTACTATATCGTAATCTTCAAAAAGCAAATTTTCATGTAGTTTCTTTCCATACAAGCAAAGATATGAGTATTTCAATATTCAATTTGATTACGAGTGTAGATATATCTATATGTAGATATATCACTTTTTTTTTGACAGTGTTATAAGTTTGAAATCTCGGCGATTATTGATCAGAATTTAACAAATGAAGGCTCATTGGAAAGCTAATGACCTAAATTGTGTAGCAGGCTTTGTGACATTTGCCCTTCATCTCGAACATTAGTGTTTCAAAATGTGGGGGATCACTTTTCTATATTAATTTAACGTAAAACGAGCACCAATTATGGCCACCTTTATTTTATTTTTAGGTGTTTATTGTAGCCTGGTAGACTAACAAAAACTACCTTAAAAACATAGGTTTTCGGGTGTGCTAAGAACGAATATCGCATTTTTCATAATATGTATTTTCTATGTATTACGCAAAAATACGCGCGCTTACACGTACAACACTTATAACATGAAGAAGTGTATTGCTTAATACTTTTTTGCGGAAAATTTAAATGCGATCTTTTCAGCATATCCGAAAACCTCTAAAAAAACAAGTTTTTATGGTAGGTTTTGTCTTGGTATACCAGACCACAATTACCAAATATACACCACTCTTTAAAAAAATAACAGACACCCACCCAAAAATAAGGTGGCCATAAAGTGGGTAATCATTTTACGTTAAATTAATACAGAAAAGTAATTCCTCATTTTTAAAGCGTATAATTTCCTATATCTTGAAAACTACTCGTTTGCTCAGAATTTAACTGTTATATTCGTTTTTAGCACCCTCGGAAATCTTTAATAATAGTAATTTTAAAGGATTTTTGTAGGGTGGAAAGATACTGCACCTTTACCAATGTTTCAATCACGGCCATTTGTTTTCCTAGTTTTGTGTATGAATTACAAAATATCTAATATTTCCCCAAAACCTCTGGCTTTGGTGGAGGTGAGACTAAAAATTGCTACTATGGTAAAATAACAGCAATGGGAAACTTAATTCCAAATATTTCTCATATGTTCCTTCTTTCTTTTTCATACATAAATAAATTTCACAGTGTAAAATGATTTTTTGATATTGGATATATTCATAATCGTACTCTATTTTCAAAAGATGGTAGATATAACATATGAGAACTATTTGGAATCAAATCTCTCCTTGCTGTTATTTCAGATCATTTTAATCCATAGCAAGTTTTAATCTCCCCTCTAGCAATGCCAGATGTTTTGGGGATATATATATTTATATATATATATATATGTGTGTGTGTGTGTGTGTGTGTGTGTGTGTGTGTGTGTGTGTGTGTGTGTGTGTGTGTGTGTAAGATTACTCGTGACCCGTTGGATCAGTATATGTTATAGCTAGCTAGGGAATATAAATATACAGAATTAATGTATAAAAGTGTGAGTGAGTATACAGAATTGATATATAAACGCGTAAAAATTGAATGCACGGGCGTACGAAAACAAAGTGGCGACCAGTGAAAACAATAATCAATTTTGCTCACGCGCAAATACTGACTGCACGTGCGCACGAAAACAAATATGGCGACCAGCAAAAACAATAGGAGCATATTGGATAGTAAAGGTCTTAATATCATTGCCCTTAGATTAAATGAAAAATCTATTATATTAGAGGTGTGAAATCCGTTGGAAAAAAACGGAAAGAAAAATACAAGGAGAGAGTGTGCATTGTACAGGTCCACCCAAGTGTTGCGTGTGAGAGAGTTTGTGTGTGTGTGTGTGTGTGTGTGTTAACAGCTGTTAAAATATCAGGAAATTATAATTAACTGATTAAGTTATTACTTAATCAGCTAATTATAATTCACGGTGAGACTTTTTTCGAAGCAAATCTTTAAAAAAATTAAAACTTCCCTACACGCACACATTTTGAAGTGTTTCCACGTAGTTTTAAGATGTTTGGAATTCATGAATCCCCTTCTACTCCATGTTCCCTTCTTGCCCCCACCCCCGCTACCATACTTGAATAAATGCTAAAGATCTCCTTACGTCGCCAAGAATGGGGTCTTATTTTACGTTAAATTTTCATAAGTAAGTGGCCACGGTAAAATGTTAAATTTTAATAATTAAAAAAATCTTTCTTTTATATTATCTTTTATATAAAAGCCGTTGAAACGTATAAGCCTAAAAACAGTAAATTTTGATGTTTTCGGGAGTAAACTACGCTGGGTTGGATCGAAAAAACACAAATAGTTTTTTTTTTTAATATGTAAATTGATCAAGTACTTTTTTACATTAGAAAAACATATTTGCTTTTCCTTTGTTTGCAAAAATACAAATAAAATAATCGTAAATAGATAATTATGAACACGAAAAACGTAGGGTTTTTTTTTAATCAAGTTCAAGTTTTAATCACGTACAATTTAGGTACAGAAAATATTTTTTTTAAATATGTAGGTGCACCCCCATTTACAATTTCTTTTTCCATTTCGTATTATTTCAGCTATTTCTGCAAATTATTGGACACTAAGCTACCAGATTATAAACATTGAAAAAACATCAACATTTAAAGATTTGAAAGCGGGTTCAGTTTCACACGCAACATTCTAGTAAATCGATTCACCATTTTAAGAACCGATTTACAGCCTTAATTGAACGTTGGCTCCTTTACCTCTCCCCTTATTATTTTTTTTCTTTTTTTTTTTTTTTTGCAACTTTTCACTTTGGTAAAAATTCGGTCTGCTCCCCCTCCGTCATTATTTTTTTTTATTTAGTCTACGCATTGGCCTTTAAAGAGTAAGATGAAAAATGATCAAAATAAAAAGTGATTTTTAGATTATATTGTCTTTTATTGTCTTGAGAAAAATTTTTTTTAAGTGATGAGTGAAAAAATAAAACTCAGGAAGCCTCCAGAACACTACTGCAAGCACTAATTAAAATTAAGGAAGTCCTACGAAAAGCACTACTAAAAGCAAGTTTCTAAAAGCACTACTAAAAGCAAGTTTCTACCTCCTCCGTCCATGAAGAGAAAATACTTTTAACTAAAGCCTGAATAAAAATAAATCGTCCAAATCCACAAGAGCGCTACTAAAAGCAGTGGCTTTTAATATCGGACTTAAGACATAGATAAGCGGATTTTTTTTTTAATTGAAAGTCACAAACCGGATGAACGGTATAAGCACCCGAGCTAGCCAGGCGAATTGAGTTTTATAATTATATCATATATAAATCGATAGATAGATTAATAGATATATACATAGATCGATTGATAGATTGTATATTTAAATCAGTTTTTTTTTTAACTAAACGGGGTTAAATTACATTTATTTGTAAGGAAAACACGTAAAAATAAGTTAAAACAATAAAAATGTTGTTAATCTTGTGTGTGCTTTAAATAGCAGTAGTAGCTTTTAATATCGGACTTAAGACAGGGCGGCCATGAAATAGGTAAGCAGACGAATGTTTTCGAAATCGGTATTCACAAACCAGGTAGAGGATTTAAGTATAAGCAAGCAAGCAAACAAGCTTATCTGAGTTTATATATATATATAAATATATATATATATATATTTATATATATATACATATATATATATATATACGTATATATGGGGGGTTACTTTTGTACCTTATTCTATTTTTTATGTTTCTTCGTATTACGCAGTTTAAATAAATAGGAATATGAAAAGATAATATAATTAATAAAGAAATATATAACAGAAGCAAATAACAAATAATAAATAAATAAAAATAACAAATTGAAAATGGATGTGTGTGTGTAATTTAGGATCTGAAAATTCGAAAACAAAAAAAAATTGTTGTAAAAATGTTGTATTGAAAGCGAATGTAAATTGTGTTCGCCGATTCCCGTGTTTTGTTGTTGTTATGACGTCTAGTAATTTCACTTTAGTAAACGAATGAAACGTTGTGTGCGACTGTCAGCAGATTGGCTGTGCTAGATTTTATTTAGGTTTCTCCCAAGGGAATTAATGCTTTTACACCAATACATGAGTGTATATCAAAAAGTTCAAAGAACATGCGATCACAGAGACTGGTATAATTAAAAGATATTTTATTCGGTGCCGTGATTAAAAAATATTTTATTCGGTGGCGTGAGTATGAGGGGAAACTTTTGGAATAAAAGCGGTTAAAATGAAGATGAAATGAAAGAAAGACAGTAGAAATAACAAAAATCAAAACTATAAACAACAAGAAATAACAAAAATGAAAACTATACACAACAGGAAATAACAATCAAAAATATTTTTTAATAAAAAATAAGTACATGCAAATATCTGCAGTCAAGTGCGTCGAACGATGCGTGAACGTGCACAGACACAACTTAAGTCTGTATACAACGTTGCAATATAAATTAAAAATCAACCATTCCTATACTTTATGTTAGGAATTATTTATACCAAGAATAGACTGTCGATTCAGCAGGACGGTGGCCACGGAAGTCGGAATCCGCTAAGGAGTGTGTAACAACTCACCTGCCGAATCGACCGGCCCCGAAAATGGATGGCGCTGGAGCGACGGACCGATGCCGGACCGTCGCGGCGAGGAGCGATGAACTTTCGCGCCGAAACGATGCCGCGACGAGTAGGAGGGCGCCGCGGCGAGCACGGAAGCCTAGGGCGCGAGCCCGGGTGGAGCCGACCGCGGGCGCTTATCTCCTGGATGCACGTTACACTCCCCCCTGATCTGATGATCACATAGAGAGCACTGGGGGGGTGGCCTTTTAGTGCGTGTGCTTCTGCGAAGAGGTACATTCACTGTTTCAGATTCGGGCTCTGGATCTGGTTCCGCCTCATCAGATGAAGTATCGCTATCAGTCTCTGGAAGGGGCTCACTGAATCCGTGCATCGGCAGCTCATCGCTAGACGCTTCACTGCTTTCTTCTGTAGTTGTATGACGCACCTCGGTAGCTGGGCGAAGATCTCGCACATGTCGTGGGGTTCCATCGACCAAAACAGACTGCTGGCTAATCACTCCAGATATGTGTCCTCGCTTAAACTTGTCGGTGCACCGATTTCCTGGAGGCCGCACCCACACTGGAGCTCCCACTTCATATCTGTTATATGTTCCCTTGTCGGTTGGCTGCGTAGTGTTGATTCCCTTCACTCCGACTCGGTACGTGTAAATAGCATTCGCAGGTGCGGTTGAAGGGGACGTCCCGTCCTTTGGCGTAATGTTGTACCAATATGTTGCTTCCGCAATAGTACATCGCTTCCTGGCAGCAATTCTCTTGATGCTGCGATGGCTTCTTTCAGCAATGCCATTTCCTGATGGCACATGCGCACATCGCAACCGTAGACGGACGCCCCACTCATCTAACAACTGCCGGACTTGCTGGCTACAAAACGCTGCATCATTGTCAGTCAGGAGCTCTTCCGGCGCACCTCGCTCAAAAAAAATGGATGATAGGTGGCGAACAACATTTGCTGAATCCTGTCTGGTCATCTGCCGCCACACCGCAAATCTCGTAGGCCCGCAATCAATGAGAGTTAGAAAGGGCTTGCCACTGTAATGGGTAATATCCATGGCCAGCCGCTGCCACACACTCTCAACTTCCAAGCGACCCTTCTGCCATCGCTCTGGTGCAGGATCAATAGACTGGCAAGCCTCACAATTTCTGACGATCTGTCTGACATCCATCTTGGTCACTGCTGGGTATGCACGCCTCACAAAATAAAGGGTCCTCTTGATACCCGGATGTCCGCTCTGTGCATGAATTTTTTGTATTTGACATGGGTCGATTGCAACTGCACAAGATCGAGCAGTAATCTCCATTCCCATCTTCGCGGCTTCATACCATTTGTGAGGTACACGGGTCAGTTGGTCAGCACGATTACAATGTGATGGCACCAGAGTGACGCTCAGTGATAGCCCATACTCAGATACCAGGTTTTTTAGCGTGTCTAGCCTTCTCCGTATTAACATTTCGCTTGCTGCCTTGGTACGGATTCGTGTCCGTCCTGAAAGTGTGTCAGACACCCAGTGGTAAACACAGAGAGAATCTGTGTACAAGGTCAACTTCTTAGACTGCCACTGCAGGGCCAGATTTACCCCCTTTACAACAGCGTCCAGCTCTGCCAGGTTGATATGCTGAGAATCTGTTACGGGCCGCAGCCAACACGCATCTTCGAACACGTTTCCTCCTTGCTCCAACGATACTCCCAACGCCAAAGAACTGGCATCAACCCACACACCTACGTTGTCTCCGTTAACACACCACCGCCCACAGGCAGGGTCCTTCTTGTTCACTCTCTCCAGTGTCTCTTTAATCATCAGAGTTAGTAGGACATCATCGGATATGTCATCCCAACCCGTGGTTGTTAAATTTGCTCTGCGTTTAATCACACCAACAGCTGCGCGGAGCCAGCCACAGACCGGTAAGTGACCAACAAGTTTTCCACACCAAGAAAAAACGGTCCGCCTTGTAACGAGGTTGGGGATGCTTGGAATTTCACTGCCACGCCTCCATTGTAGGGTGCCATCCTCTTCATAAACATCCAATCCCAATACACGTGCTCCTTCCCTTAAACGTTCGGGATTCTTGCATTCCAGACCAAACTGAGCCAACTTTTCTTTGACACACGACGCAGACTGTACATCTTCATTGACGTATACGTCATCAATGTAAGCTGACGTTGAGTCCCTCATGGGCTTTTCTTGGGACAATACTGTGTTGACAATAGTCTTCATGATCTGTGGTGCCACATTTAGGCCGAAGCCAAGGCGTGTAAGGCAGTACCTCTGCCCCTGGAACCAAACTGTCTGGAACGGCCACAACGTCTCATCAACTCGCACCTGTAAATAGGCTTTTCGTAAATCCAATATTGAGACATTAGTGCCTTTCTGACGCCATTCCCTCAACTTACTGGCGCATACGTCAGCATCGGCAGTGTAGGCTTCAATATGCTTGTTAAGCTCCCTATAGTCCAGCACGGGCCGTACTTTCGACTTGTTATGCTGGACTACTGCCATCAAGGGTATTAGACCCTTCGGAGGCCCAAGCTTATCCTTAGGGTAGGGGATTAACCAGCCATCTTGGATCCACGCCTTTAGTTCCCTTTCGTATTCTGCTCGGGCCTCACTGGGTATAGGGTACTCTGCAACCCCATTCTTGAGTTTAGTCGGTGCCATTCCCTCGGTCCACTTCCAAGATGCAATCCAGGCCCTCTTGCGTGAGTCGTAGTCCACTGTAAAATCCGGCCGATCGATATGGAGCGCTGCACACACTTAAAACAGCGCACACGCCCCCTGTTGGTGCAATTCCTTGCAAGATGTCCGCGTCGGCCGCAGCGAAAACATTTCCCATTGCTTGCAGGGTTCTGATTCGGAATCTCCCGAGCGCCAATCTGGCCTGTCTGTGTCGCCATCACAACTGGTTCCCCCAGGTCCTCCTCATCTTTGATGATGGCTCGAGCACGTTCCATCAAGTGTTCCATGGTCGTTGTTGAAACGCTGGTTGAGGCTCTCAGTAGCTGCTTCACCCGAGTGGGAAGGCCCGCCACAAACGCGTACGCGAGCGTCCGCTCCGACACCCCTCCACCGAACAGAACTGCGAGTTTCTTTAACTCAGCGAAGAAAACGTCCACGCTTTCCTCCTGTAGAAGTTTTCGGGAAGCAAATTTTTCATAGGCCGTACAAGGATCCATGGCAAATGCCTTGTACAGCGCAGCTTTAATTGCGGTGACATCTCCCTTTTCGGCAGCACTGAGTTGCTGATATACACTCAAGGCACCCCCAGCCAATCTCAGGGGAATTACAGTGTGTACCCTTTTCACCTCACAAAGGTCGCACGTCAGCTCGACCCTTTCAACCCAGTCGACGATGGACGTGGACCCGTCAAACTCGGGTATGAGCTTTAAGTCAAATTTCGACTCGGCCATAGTCCTAGAGGCCAAATGGCCGAAATAGCTTGTAAGAAAAAAATGTAAGGAAAAATTAAAGATGGCGCCCGACTCTCTCTTTAACACGGTAAGATATCCTCAACACGGCACAAGAAGCAACAGCCACACAATTCCCCAGCCAACTCAATCGTCACTCTCCCACGTCTTTCCCCTCACCCGCTTTTATCGTCGTTCTAGGCCGGCTAAATTTGCATATTCCGAGAATTCGTGTGACTTTGCGAGACATCATACTTTACAAAAGACGGCGGTCGCCATCTTGGTCCCTCTTTTCTATTTTTGGTCGGTAACGCTGAGCTGGTCTCGAGGTAAGTCTTTTTCCCCTCATCCGTCTCTCCCACGTACCCACACAACACGCAAACACGCGGGCGCTTATCTCCTGGATGCACGTTACAGTAATGAGAAACTAAAATGGTGTAAATAAAAAGAGAAAAAGGAGAGGCCAAAACAGAATGAGAAATAAGAAGGAAAGAAAGGGAAGGAAGGAATAGAAGGTCTGTTTAGCTAATATCGTATTAGTTTTATGACAAATATTTATTCAGCTTTACAGATATCGTTTGCATTCAGTTAGAAATACTGCTGTGCCATTTTACTATTATTAAGTAATTGAGACATTTTTATTTGGTCATAAATTCTTAGCTATTCTCACTTGGAATTGTCCATCACCTCTTCTAAAATTAAAGTATTCCAAGTATATATATATATATATATATATATATATATATATATATATATATATATATATATATATATATATAGATGATGATGATGATGCCATTCTTACTTTTCTAGTATTAGAAACGGTTAGTATTTAGGGAAGTAACAGAATATAAGTTATCGGAACATTTTTAAAATAAAAATGTCT
Organism: Euprymna scolopes; assembly: GCF_053919585.1. NCBI lineage: Eukaryota > Metazoa > Mollusca > Cephalopoda > Sepiida > Sepiolidae > Euprymna > Euprymna scolopes. The sequence goes on along the minus strand of NC_136506.1, from coordinate 49,215,234 downwards.
GCTTTTCATAAATACACCTGGTATATTTATCTGTCCTTTATTCGTACCATGTTACAACGTTTTTAGTAAATTTCTGTAATATTTTGAGTATTGTTTTAATTACGTACTCGTCCTAAACGAGTACATCATTTATTATTCATTAAAAATCAAATCTCAAAGGAGTTGATTTTTAACCGTCTGAGAACAAAACCAGATAATTAGAAACAGTCATATGACACAATACTTACATTTTAAATTTAAATTTTAATCGATATACTTAAATAATAATACTTTTATTCCAGAAGAAATTACTTTTTGGCTTAAAGGAAGATTGTTGGAATATTAATTTTCGATACCTAATTATTTTGCAGGAATCTCATCCTAAGGATATTAAATTATAAAATGTTTATAAATGAATAAGTCTGTTTTTTTTTTAATTTATCGAACAATCTGAGTTTAAAATGATAAATCACTTTCGCTATTAATACAAATAAATATGATTATTTACTTTTGCATTTATTTTAGCGAAAACTAGTCCACAATAGATTTCACCAACTACCATACTTAACAAATACTTGTTCAGCCTGAAATCGGTATTAAAATTTTAGTGTATGATATTCAAGCATCGTTGGGTCGAGTGTTCTCTCGGTCTTGTTTCAAGAACCTATGATATGAATGCCGTTTTTGAGACGATATTGTTTGTTGGCAGTACATTTGGAACGAATATCTCTTATTTTGTATTATATTAGCTTAAGGTTGTAATGGCAGCAAATATTGACATTTCGGATATTATGGAGTCGTGTTGAAACATCTTCGTTTCTATTACTAATAGTTTTCTTTTTGTCTTCTTCATAGACGTCCAACACTCGGAACCGTACAAAGCACCAGATTCTATTACCGTCACACAAACACATGATAATTATAGATATTAGATTTTAATTTAGGTCATTTTAGTGACGTTGTTTTTCTTCAGCTCATAGTTATCGAAATTTTAATTACCTTTCGGCAAATTATTTTCTTGCCTTGTTGTTGTTATTATTTCTGTAATATTTGGAGAATTGTTAATTGTATTATTTGGAGTATTGTAAAGTGTATTTTTCATTTACGCTGATGTTCTTCGTGTATTAAAATATGACAGATGTTTACGCACTCGTCGTAAACGAGTACATCATTTATTATACATTTTAGTGTTTAGTTTTGGTAGTGGGTATACTGATGATTCTGCCGTATTAAACCAAAACTCTATGAGCAGTTCGCTCAACACCAGCTGATAAGATAATAAAAGCAAAACGTAACGAATGTAAATCAACATTTTTACTGAGGAGTAAAATTATCATGGCTAAAAAGACGTTCAAGGATAAAGGGTGATGAAAAGATATCTTAAAACATACGAGAAAGATTGTAAAATGATTAATAGAAAGAATAAAAATTGATGGCTCGTGAGTAGTGTTTATGGCAAGATATTAGATTTAAAGACGACCATGTAGTAACCCTTAGTGAAGCACTCATGTGAAAACGTGTTTAGATAGAAGTCAGATTTGATGTAAACCACAATATGAAGAACAAAAATTATTTTCAATAGAGGTAATTCGACGAGTTCTTACCGTAAATGTTTTAGAGGAAAGAAATCTTTGCACAATGTTTAAGCTTGTAAAATGCTAAGAATTGACACTATATTTATTAATGTTAGAGTAGGAATTATACTCCTGTTTCATTTTCCTTCAATCCAATTTCTGGCGGAACTTGTGTGACTATTGTGTAACCAACCTACACCGCCTTTTCAGCGATTAAATACTCAGCTATCTTCTTGCTTGGCCAGTGCATTTACTACTATCTACTATTCCACAATCGGGACGAAATGTACAATTTTCTAGACTTTCGAGGATGCGAAAACAGGAGTTAAATTTATTTGTTGTCTTTGGACAAATTTGCTATAAAAATTCAAAAGGTGTTATCTGTGCGTAAATCTATCTTAAGAAAAATATTTCAGTCTATACAGCAAAAACCGTCCGCAAAAATGGGTCATTACGATGTTGAATTGTGATTTTGGGATATTGTTCAACGGCTACAATCGCACATGCAATGCAATCTAATAAGCAAACCGAATTCAAAGAGGAATAAGTTATTTCAGTATTGTTTGTGGAACTTTATTTCAGTGTTTGCATTAACTCTCATAGAACTGATAATTACTTTACAAATGATCCGCGAGAGACAGCTTCTTAGTTATAATCATCATTCTTTAAATGTTTCGAACTGCTCTAATCATCCTCATTCACATGTTTCGAACCCATCTTGACATTTGTAACAAGGCCAAATATAACAGAGGAAGAAACTCAACGTATCAGCGTTTTATGAGTGGCATTCTGACATTCTTCCAGTGTGACGTTAAAAGAATCGCCTCATGATATTAAACAAGAAGATAGTTTCACGAGAATAACTGATGTTGAGATTACCCCCTATTGAGTATATTTACACGAACACCGGTATACAAAAAAATGAATGTTTATAACAATAAAAGTCAGTTTTATCTTTCGGAAAAACGCTATATGACATCAGATGTTCGTTGTGTGTAAGTACTTAAGAAACATCAACATATAAAGACGATTCACACATGGGACAAAATTGTTGTTTATAATTTAGTTGTAAATACAATGTTATCCAAGCTGAAAAAATCATATTACATACGACTATGCCGATTTCTTCAATTTTTTTAAATTTTATAACCAAGACTGGATAATGAGAACATCTGATAAATACTTTTTAAATTCAAAAATAAAGATATTTTTCTCTGTGTACAAATATCTACTATAGAGTGATTTCAGTTATTTTACTTAAACTATGAGGAAAGGTTGAAACTTATTTCAATTAGGAATACCCTTGCGAGCGCGAAAGAATTTATATAATTATCAATTAATTATAGGCAAATCAGGATAAAAACGATAAATAGGTAATTGAGCTGATAATTAGAGTCAGAAGGACCGTTATTGCAGACAGTTGTCGCTTGTAAATTTCCCGTGTAAATGGAGCATGACATCAAACATATCCTGCTTTGATAAGCGGAATATTCAGTCACATAATTAAGTCGTCTTAAAAACATTACTTTACAAGCAGGACCCGTGGACCGACGTTGTCCGGTGGAAGAATGCCTCTCCTGTAAAAGAAACATGAAACTATGCTGTTATTGAGAGCCACTGTCGGCTCAGTGATCAAAATGAATGTACCGTGCCAAAGTAACACGAGGATTTGATTATGTAATGCGGTTATTCTGTGCTTTCACGTAAGATTTCAAGGAAAAGAAGGGTAGTGTGGCCTATTTAACTGTAGCTAATTTTCCCAAATAAAAAGCCAAATTGAAAAAATAAAGAGTGTGTGCGTAATATATTAACATTTATACATTTTTTATGTCATAGTTGCTATTTTTCGTGTGCTAGTGTAAATTGGTGATATTTTAAACCGATACATTACATAAATATATTGAAGAATTTAGTTCCCCAATATTTGTGTCTTTTTATAACGATTCAACACATTCCCCCGAAAAAAATTACGGAATTTGTTTTTTAAATATTTAGCAGAAAGCATGAGGTAATTAGATAGGAAAAAGAACTGACAAAATATATATATTGAATAAAAAAAATAAAATTGTTGTAAAAATTAAGTTCGTTTTATTTCGTTAAATAAACTTCCGTATTTTTTCAGACTAATAATAAAAAAACGCAAATATTTGGGAGTCAACCTCTTCAATTAAGTTCATAGTCAGCATCTACGATATAGCAATGTTTCTATATAGCATTAATAAAGATAATGTTCAATGTTCAAAAAGCTCAGTTTGTTTTTTTTCTCACATGCGTTGTTTGGCTTGCTGTCGGAAAGCATAACGTTATTACATACAAACTATTTTTCGGCGGCAAGTTTACATGCGATATTCATTTTCAGGATATACGAAAACCTTTAAGTGTCGTCAAATCTCATTGAAAATATTAAATAATTAACAAATAAACTTTCGTAATATTTAATTTTTTAAATTTGTTTTGTTTGTTTGTTTTTTTCGGAAAAATCTTAATTAAAAAGACGCAAATATTTAGCAGTTAAACTCTTCAATATATAAATATTTATGAAATGTTTAGAAAATCATCAGTCTACACAGGCACATAAATGTAATAATTACGTGAAAATGTATAAATGTTTATCTATTTTATGCACATACTCTTTGTTTTATTTTTGTTTTTGAAAATTTGGCTATCGTTATCAATTTGGCCTTTTTGCTCTTTTTTTCTGAAAACTTTGGCTTCAGATATTTATTGGCAACCTCTAAAAGAAAGGATATTGTAAAAATTTGCGAAAGACAGCATGTAAACTCTAGTTTAAAAAAATAAAGGGAACAGAGTACTAGTCTGTATTACGAAGTTTGTTCAATGGTAAGAAAACTCGATAACAAGGGTTGTGTAATTGTAATGTTGTTGTTTTGACGACGATGAAGGAAATTCTTATAGTGGATAGCGTGTTTAAAACTTCGTAAAAGAAAGCACGTAAACTGGTTATCGAACGTTCGTTTAATGATTTTCTCTCTTGTATTTTTTCGATCTTACATGACTTTAATGACCTACGCATTAAACGAACTTCATGCTGGGCAAAATAATATGTCCTATAGTGTCGCCATATTTTAATGTTAGTAACTGTTCGTTTATAAAGTAAATAACTGGGTTCCGGAATCTGAGAATTAACAGAGCTCAGACAACCAGAATGGACAGAATTTGACAAGGATTTTTTTTATTATTTATGGATCGAAAATTGGAAATATTATGTTAGATCTATATATGTATGAGCCAGTTACGATCGGTGTAATCACAAAATCTGTGGAACGTGTAGAAAATTTCCCGGTAACAACTGGTAGCAGTGGTAGTAGTTGTACTAATATTTATAGAGAACAATAGGGACTCCTTTCTCTAACGATGTTGCCATTGTGATGGTGTTGCTCGCAGGATGTAATGTAGTATTTTATTATTATGACTGAATGTGTCTGAAATACTGTTCGAAAGCTACATAAGATATTGGCTATTAGTCCAGCTCTACTGAATTTGTATGTGGCATCTGTTGTTTCAAGCCTTTTGTCCAGAGGGTAATTCCTACGATTACCTTATTAATATAGATAAAATGATTACATGCTATTATAATAGAGAATTCGTTCTGAAATTTCTCACTTACCACGTTACATAGTCTCAAATTTTTAACAACTAATTCAACATCTTTCCATCTTTCGATCATTATTAAAGAATAGATGATTACACAAAATCATTTTAGAAACTGTATAAGTTAAGGTACAAGATTTTATTTGAAATTTATCAATTTTTAAATTGCCTTTTTATAAACTTAAAAAAGTAAGTTATAAAATATTTTATTAAACTGGATGTAAAAATTACCTTAAAAATCACTAATCTACACAAGCACCGTATTTTTTCTTGTAATTATTTTTCTATTAAATCGTTTTTTGTGATATTTGGAATTTATGATACTTTTGACATGGCACCTGAGTGCGTAATGGTGTCAAATGGCTGAAATAAATAACTTTCCAGAATCGCCAACATTCGAGTGTTTTTATAGACTAATGAAGAATGTCATTTTAGTAGCCGGTAGATATTATGATTAAATCCTTGGCTCAGGCATGAGAAAGTGTCAATTAGTTAAGACAGTGATCGAATAACTGGCCGGTAATCATTTAGTTGACAGAACAGTGCTAAAATCATTATATAAAGTACTACCCGAATCCTTCCAGGATAATACCACCAGATAAACGCCGAAATACTTTGTGAAATTGAAATGACGAGGGCAAGAATGGAGAAATCAACTAATCTGGATGAGTTACACAGGATATCAAAGCAATTCAAAATAGCTATTGGTGAGATTAGTAGTTATGCCAGTTTTCCACCCCACTATCCTCCCTAACACAAAAATAGCACGTGGACCAGAAAAAATAAGAATAGCTATACTTAGGAAAATATGGAAAGAATGAAGATGGAAAATCTCACAGCATTCCCACATCGTAACTCATAAGCAGACAACTGCATTACATAGCTGTAATTAAAGAGTTAAAGTCAACGAATACAACACCAGTAGTTTGAAAGTTATAACCGATTGTGACAAAAATTCTGTTAACATTTTGAAAAAAAATATCGGCAACATTGCTGAGGATGAAAGTCACACCTCTTCCATCCTGCTTATATGTCTAAGGGGGGGGTAATAAAAATGATCTTCAGCCGAGATGAGGAACAAAAAGACCACCCGAATAACAAGCGAGATCGGAAGCGATTAAACTCCACTAATACAACTAATGCTATTACTACACTTAGTACAAGCACTAATACTTATACTACTACCAATATAGTACTAGCACTAATACTTATACTACTAACAATATAGTACTAGCACTAATACTTATACTACTAACAATATAGTACTAGCACTAATACTTATACTACTAACAATATAGTACTAGCACTAATACTTATACTACTACCAATATAGTACTAGCACTAATACTTATACTACTACCCATATAGTACTAGCACTAATACTTATACTACTAACAATATAGTACTAGCACTAATACTTATACTACTACCAATGTAGTACTAGCACTAATATTTATACTACTACCAATATAGTACTAGCACTAATACTTATACTACTATCAATATAGTACTAGCACTAATACTTATACTACTACCAATATAGTACTAGCACTAATACTTATACTACTACCAATATAGTACTAGCACTAATACTTATACTACTAACAATATAGTACTAGCACTAATACTTATACTACTAACAATATAGTACTAGCACTAATACTTATACTACTACCAATATAGTACTAGCACTAATACTTATACTACTAACAATATAGTACTAGCACTAATACTTATACTACTACCAATATAGTACTAGCACTAATACTTATACTACTACCAATATAGTACTAGCACTAATACTTATACCACTACCAATATAGTACTAGCACTAATACTTATACTACTACCAATATAGTACTAGCACTAATACTTATACTACTAACAATATAGTACTAGCACTAATACTTATACTGCTACCAATATAGTACTAGCACTAATACTTATACTACTACCAATATAGTACAAGCACTAATACTTATACTGCTACCAATATAGTACTAGCACTAATACTTATACTACTAACAATATAGTACTAGCACTAATACTTATACTACTACCAATATAGTACTAGCACTAATACTTATACTACTACCAATATAGTACAAGCACTAATACTTATACTACTACCAATATAGTACTAGCACTAATACTTATACTACTAACAATATAGTACTAGCACTAATACTTATACTACTACCAATATAGTACAAGCACTAATACTTATACTACTACCAATATAGTACTAGCACTAATACTTATACTACTACCAATATAGTACTAGCACTAATACTTATACTACTACCAATATAGTACTAGCACTAATACTTATACTACTAACAATATAGTACTAGCACTAATACTTATACTACTACCAATGTAGTACTAGCACTAATACTTATACTACTACCAATATAGTACTAGCACTAATACTTATACTACTACCAATATAATACTAGCACTAATACTTATACTACTAACAATATAGTACTAGCACTAATACTTATACTACTACCAATATAGTACTAGCACTAATACTTATACTACTAACAATATAGTACTAGCACTAATACTTATACTACTAACAATATAGTACTAGCACTAATACTTATACTACTACCAATATAGTACTAGCACTAATACTTATACTACTACCAATATAGTACTAGCACTAATACTTATACTACTACCAATATAGTACTAGCACTAATACTTATACTACTACCAATATAGTACTAGCACTAATACTTATACTACTACCAATATAGTACTAGCACTAATACTTATACTACTACCAATATAGTACTAGCACTAATACTTATACTACTAACAATATAGTACTAGCACTAATACTTATACTGCTACCAATATAGTACTAGCACTAATACGTATACTACTACCAATATAGTACTAGCACTAATACTTATACTACTACCAATATAGTACTAGCACTAATACTTATACTACTACCAATATAGTACTAGCACTAATACTTATACTACTACCAATATAGTACTAGCACTAATACTTATACTACTATCAATATAGTACTAGCACTAATACTTATACTACTAACAATATAGTACTAGCACTAATACTTATACTGCTACCAATACACCTAAGAAGGAGGCCACCAGTATTTTCAGAGCTTTAAAGACCGGTCTGCCGAAAAGAACCAACACAATACTTTAGGAAAATGTTGACTGATGATTACGGTTACGATGACGATAATTATGATGACGATGGGGATGATGCTGATAAAGATAAAATAGACAACGTAGACGGTGATGATTATAGAAGTAAACTAAATGATGAAAGGTCCGATTACGATTATAAAAATAAATTTAAGGTGACGATGTTGATAATGGCGGCAACGATGGCGATTATGGTGAAGTTGACGATAGTGATTATAAAAAATAATCAAATGATTGAGGGAAGGATGATGATAATGCTGGGGACAACGATGAGAAGTATAGTGATGAGAATGATAATGATGATGATGATGATAATGATGATGATGATGATGATAACAAAAATTAGTGCAGTTAAAAGGGCTAGTAAACAGCAAAACAAAATAAAATAAATACAATAAGCAAAAGTTCAGCCAGAATTCGTCAGTGTGAACTTTCTCTCTCAACTTCCAGCACGAGTTCTGCCAACCACCTCTGCCAATAGGCATTTTATTAAAAAGCTGACCCAGTTCCAATTGCATACGTGTGCAGTGGAAGATGAGATCTTGTGAGATTCTACGAGACTACACCTTATTAATCCATGGCTGCCATCTTTAATTTCTCTCTCTCAGATCCCATCCGAGGTAAGTTGTATAACCACACAATACACACACGCGCGCGGGTGCTTTCTTCTTTGATTATTACATTCAACTTTACACTCCTCCTTGGTCTCCAGACTACATATGTGGCATAGTGGATGTGGTCGTTTGTTACGGTCACTCCTACGAAGGGAGATTGACTGGACTACCTCATCTTCATTAGAGCTCTCAAAAGAGGCGTCGGAACCATTGGCATCAGCGTTAGGGTGTACAGTCATACCATCAGGCTGGACTTCTTCATCTTCATCTGAGCTCTCAAAAGGGATGCTGAAACTATCGGCGTCAGCGTTGGGGTTCGCAGTTTTACCATTACGGAGAATAGGTCGGATTCACAGGTCATCGTCGGATGATTCACCATTACTGCTACTCGCCAACTGGTTCGTATTTAGGGAAGGCCGGATATCCTTCGCATGGCGTAGGGTACCATCGACTAGCACGGCTTGCTCACTGATGATGCCAGGGATTCGCCCTATTTGAAAGCTGTTGGTGCATCGATTATTGAGAGGCTTCACCCAGACAGTGTCCCCTAACTCATACGGCCCTCGGGTTTCCTGCTGATCAAGCTGACGGGCGTCAATGTCCTTGATGCGCACTCGATAGCAATGGATCGCATTGGTGGGTGCGTTTGCAGCAGTCATGCCATCCTTTGGTGCTGCATTATATCTATGGACCATTTCTTTGATCGTGAATTTTTTTCTTGCCGCGATCCTCTTCACGCTTCGATGGTACCGCTCTGCTATGCCGTTACCATTTGGTACATATGCACATCTGTGTCTGAACTGGATCCCCCACTTGTCTACGAAACCTCTGAACTCCCTCCTGCAGAAGGCTGTATCATTGTCTGTGAGGATCTCTTCAGACGGACCCCTTTCATAAAATATGGACTCTAATTCACAGACGACACTGGAGGAATCCTGTCTTATTACCGGGTGCCAGATCGCGAACCTTGTCGGTCCACAATCGATCAGGGTGAGGAAATGCTGGCTGCCGTAGTGGGTTATGTCCATACCCAGTCAGCTCCCAGTCGCGTATACTTCCAGCTTTCCGCCATCTGGCCGGGGCGGGGTCGATTGACTGGCATGTTTGGCATTCCTGGACTACAGCTTTCACTGCACTTTTGGACACCGACGGATTGGACAAATGCACAAAATAACATGTCCGTCTCACTCCGTGGTGTCCACTGAGGTGATGTATCTTCCTGATTTCATCCGCTACCTCAAAAGAGGCAGCACATAATGGTACTGGCTCGGCCTTTTTCTTCATGGTGTCATACCATCACTTTAGCACCCGAGTGAGACTATCAGAAAGGTTGCAATTTGAAGTGACCAGTACTGCATCCAAAGACAGGTTGTACTCTGTTATCGCCTTTTTTACAGTCTCCAACCTCCGTCTGATCAGCATCTCGCTAGCTGCCTAAGTGCGCACCCTGGTCTTGCCTGTCAGTGTGTTTGATATCCAGTGGTACACGCATAGTGAATCCGTGTGTATGCGTAATTTCCTGACTTTCCATTCGAGTGCCAAGTTATTATCTTTTATCACAGCATCGAGCTCTGCTAGGTTGATATGAGCAGCGTCATTCGCCGGTCGCAACCAGCAGACATCCTCAATCGCAGCCATATTCTTCTCCAACGGCACACCAATTGCCTGAGAGCTCGCATCCACCCACACATTCAGTCTGTCTCCCTGCACGCACCAGTCTCCTTTGGCGGGGTCATCTTGCTTTACCCTTGTGATGGTCTCCTTCATCATTTAAACCAACAGATCGTCGGCTGTTTCATAATCCCAGCGTTTGGTGACTGTGTTTGCCCTCTTTTTTATGATACGGGTGGCCACAGGAGTCCATCCACACACTGGTAGGTTTTCCTCAAGTTTTCTACACAGGGAGAATACTGCTCGCCTTGTGAAGACATCGGACACTTCAGGAACTGCAATTCCGCGCCTCCATTTCAAAGTTCCTCACTCCTGTCGAACATTCAGGCCCAAGACATGGACGCCATTCTCCAAACGTTCGGGGTCCTTGCATGTCAAATCAAACTCAGCCAGTTTGGACCTCACATATGATCATGGCACAATGTCTTCGTTCACATATGTCATCAAGGTACGCCGATGTCCCATCTTTTATTGTTTTTTCTGTGACAACACAGCGTTAATGATGGTCTTAATTATTTGGGGTGCCACGTTCGGTCCGAAGCCTAGTTTGGTAAGGCAGTACCTCCTGCCAGTAAACACCACCGTCTGTAATGGCCACATTGTTTCACTGATTCGGACCTGCAGGTATGTTTTTCTTAGATCCAGCAGGGACACATTGGAACCCTGCTGGCGCCACTCTCGTTACTAGCTGGCACAAACGTCAGCATCTGCCGTGAACACATCAACATTCGCGTTCAGTTCACGGTAGTCTATAACTGGCCTCACCTTTGCTTTGTTGTGTTGAGCGACCGCCATCAGTGGAATCAGTTTCTCATATGAGTAGGGAATTAACTAGCCATCCTTGATCCAATCACGAAGTTTCTCTTCTTATTTAGGCCTCATTTCGTCGGGAACATGGTACTCTGTTACCTCATGTCGCAGTTTGGCTGGTTCCTGGTTTTCCGACCACTTCCACGCGGCTGTCCAAGCTCTCTGTTGGTAAAATTCGACAATAAAGTCTGGCAAAATACGATCTCATGCCATGGAAAATAGAAATAGCCAGAATTCGTATGCTATCTATACAAGAAACTAATCTTAATTTTAATGAAAAGTTTCACATATGACGCCGTTTTATTAAATTTGATGGAGGCATGTTACATGATCGACGAATTGGATTATGTGCGTCGAAAAGAATTTTTTATTGAATTTTAAGCCGAGGAAAATATGTCTTGTTTTTCTTTGGTTTTACTTATCGTCACCGTGAACAACATGTCAAGAAAAAGTTGTAAAGGGGGAAAGAGGGAGCGAATAGATGTGTAAAGTACATACAGGGGTAAATATATAAAGAGAGAGAGTAGGGAGAGAGATGGAGATTGCCACCAAAAGTGTGAAATTCCATTTTGGAATTTCCACTCCCTGAGGAGGATTAGTCAGCTATTTGCAACGACCACAGGGAACCCGTGCACCCATTGACATTTTCTAGTTCTTGTTCTTGTCGTTGAAAATCGAAAAATACGGAAAAGAAGAGATACGAAAAAGTGAGAAGCAATAGGAAGGAGAAGAGAGAGGAAGAAAAAAAGATGAAAGACATTTTTGACACATTTCGGCCAACGGCCACGAGGGAGGACAGAGATGATTTCCGGTCCAAATTGCGGGGGACAAAAGGGATCCAACTTTGCGTTCACGAGGACGATAAAAAAAATAGGAAGACTGTGATTGAAAGTGAGAAAACGAAAATTGTCAATGCGAAAAGAAAGCAGAGTAAAAGATACATTGCTTCATAAACCGCTATGCGACTCGAAAGGAAAATTCTATGAACTGAATTAACATAGAGGATCCGCAAAACATGAACTGTTAGAATCCCACGTAAAAAACGAAGAAACTGTGATTCCTTTCTCTCATTTCTATCTCGCATCGACGAATTGATATTTTCTTCTCTTGTATTTTGTTTTATTCCGCTCGAAATATTAGCATTAGGTTTTCTCATCCCTATAATTTGTATTTTTTTTTTCTTTTCTTGTCAATTTGTAAATAAAGTTGCTTTGAAATTGCAAATTCATGTTTGTGTTCCATTTTCTTTTTCACTGTTTCTTGCTTGCTTATTCCACATTTTCAATGGTTTCCCCTCTTATTCGATATATCTATCAACCCCAGCTATCTTTCTTTTCTTTTCATTTTTCTAATTGTTACGTAACAGTGTTTCGTCAACTCTAACGGATCGGTATTTGTAATAAAAGATGTACATATATATATATATATATATATATATATATATATATATATATATATATATATATATATATATATATTGGGGGTGCATGTGTGTGCATATACATATATACATATTAAAATATAATTATAATCAGAAAACGAGGCATATTTCAGCTATAAAAAGATACTGTGATTTAAGGTTCACGTGCTGATCAGTGAATTGTGTGGTTATATGTCTGTTCACATTACATTGAAGTCTCAGAATGTTGGTACAGTCTTTTTGGCAGAAAGCAAATATGGAATTCTAAAAGCAATTCGAAAAAAAATTATTAGAGTAAAAACCTTTCCTATATATTTTTAATTAGTTTTATGAAAACACATTAAATATTAATTACAAAATAATGCCTCCTATTTTTTTATTTTCTCTGGATGAATCAGAGGGAACTGCAAATTGCATTGTTAAAAACTAATGCATTTCTGACCTAAAAGATCCATCTGTCTATTATGGATATCGACGGTATGAGACTCTCGGAAAGTAACCCCTGTCATGGAAGTATGCCAGAAACAGAGATATGTCATTGAATTCCTGGAAAAAAGTACATTGGGAATGGTGGTTACTATGTAGAAAATAATTTCTGGAGCACAAAAGTCACACGTGGCAATGGAATCGCTGCTGTCTTAAAAAAAATTACTTAAAAAATAGGAGGCTTTACTGTTGGAACGACTCTTTCATGACAAAGAACGATCCGGACGCCTATGCGCAGCCATTGTTCATCGCTAGCAAAAGTGTATTGAGAATAGTGGTGACTATGCAAAAAACAAATTCTGGGGGACAAAAGGTTGTTCGTTTATTGGCACCATTCTTGTCTTCATAGGGCTTTTGAGTGATTAAATTTCTGGAAAATATTACGTAATTCAGATATCGAACTAAATGCAAATCTTAAAATTTAAATTTTTAAATGAGAAGTTTTATATACACACACACACACACACACACACACACACACACATATATATATATATATATATATATATATATATATATATATATATATATATATATATATGAATAAATTCGAATTGTACGTTTATATAATATTATATATATCTAACTGAAAACACTCATTCAGATGCTTGATTTTTATAATTTCATGAACATTTTTAAATTAAAATTCTGTTCAATCCAGTTTGATCTTTGTTCTTCAGTTTTCTTATGTATATATATTAGCTGTGTTCAAAATAATATAATTAGTATTAGTAGTTATAATAATAATGATAATAATAATAATAATAATAATAATAATAATAATAATAATAATAATAATAATAATCGAAACAATTTAATGAAAAACAGTTTACATTGAAAATCATTATTTTGAAATTCGAATAACTTTCGGTTACGTTTACGCCTGCGTACGTTTACACTAACAAAAAACTTATAATTAGAATAATTTATTTTCAAAATAAAAGCGTATTGAAAGCAAGTAATAACGATGAATAATTTCCATTACTAAATATATAACCTATATTTAAAACTAAATATATTGTTGTTGTTGATGATGCAACAACGACGTTCATCATATTACATCTGTCATATTACATTTGTAATAATAAAGAAAAATGAAGTCCACCACCGCATCTCGGTTTTTTTAATTACCAAAAAAATCATATTTTTAAGACTTAATTTATTTTTTTTTTCTCTCCTCTAAACCGGTAATTGCAATATTTTACATTTATCTTAATTATATTAATATCAAAACACCTTGTCGGAACCTATTTTAAACTTAAATATTTGAATATATAGTTTTTAAGTTTTTAAATCCAAAGTTGTTTATGTTGTTTATTATGATGGCAATTAAGTCGCTGATCATAATAACTAGTATATTTGTCATAAAAAAAAGTTAAAATAAAAGATAAAAATCCTCGTTAAGTGTATTGTTCTGTCATCTCTATAATAATAAAACAGGGACGGTCCTCCACCTCCACAGGTTTCTGGGTTCTTATACATATAGCTTCCAAAAATTTTAATCTTTTAACGTTGGTTTCATGGTGTATTATTTGTGTGTTACTAACTAAAATTTCTCCACCTTCGGAGGGGGGGGCAATTATGTTTTCCTGTAAATATTGGTATGTAGTACTAGATTCTATATTTTGCATGGTAAGGTGATGGGTAACGGGAAACCTGTCCTAAATATTGTTACTTTTCAAACTAGCCAAAATATTTAAAATTCCTATGGAACCTCCTGCCACTCCTGACCCTGATCTCACCTCATAACTTGACACTCCATCCTTCCCAACTGGCCAAAAACGGTTTCGCACGCATTAACTGTTTTCTTACTCTTACTGTTTCTAGTATTTGCCCTGTCAGCATATTTCTTGAGATGTCTTGGCGAAAGATGAAAAGCAACAAAAATTGCGATATGCTTTGAAGAGAAAAATACCACTATGGCACATTTATTATTACTTTGATCTATACACTAGAAACATCATCAGAAAAATTACAAAAATAAAAAAACGTATAACTAAACAATATATATATATATATATATATATATATATATATATATATATATATATATATATATATATATATGTATATATATATATATACAAAAAAACTTGGAGGGGGAATTTACTAATCAGGGATAAAGCAAATTACAAAATCGAATATAAATAGTGTTATTTATATCTTAATATATATAACATTATTTATATCTTAATATATATATATTGTTATTTATATCTTAATATATATATATTGTTATTTATATCTTCATATATATATTGTTATTTATATCTTAATATATATTGTTATTTATATCTTAATATATATATTTTATTTATATCTTAATATATATATTGTTATTTATATCTTAATATATATATTGTTATGTATATCTTAATATATATTGTTATTTATATCTTAATATATATATTGTTATGTATATCTTAATATATATTGTTATTTATATCTTAATATATATATTGTTATTTATATCTTAATATATATATTGTTATTTATATTTTAATATATATTGTTATTTATATCTTAATATATATATTGTTATTTATATCTTAATATATATATATTGTTATTTATATCTTAATATATATATTGTTATTTATATCTTAATATATATTGTTATTTATATCTTAATATATATATTGTTATTTATATCTTAATATATATTGTTATTTATATCTTAATATATATATTGTTATTTATGCCTTAATATATATATTGTTATTTATATCTTAATATATATTGTTATTTATATCTTAATATATATATATTGTTATTTATATCTTAATATATATTGTCATTTATATCTTAATATATATTGTTATTTATATCTTAATATATATATTGTTATTTATATCTTAATATATATTGTTATGTATATCTTAATATATATATTGTTATTTATATCTTAATATATATATTGTTATTTATATCTTTATATATATATTGTTATTTATATCTTAATATATATTGTTATTTATATCTTAATATATATATATTGTTATTTATATCTTAATATATATTGTTATTTATATCTTAATATATATTGTTATGTATATCTTAATATATATATATTGTTATTTATATCTTAATATATATATTGTTATTTATATTTTAATATATATATTTTATTTATATCTTAATATATATTATTATTTATATCTTAATATATATATTGTTATTTATATCTTAATATATATATATTGTTATTTATATCTTAATATATATATTGTTATTTATATCTTAATATATATTGTTATGTATATCTTAATATATATTGTTATTTATATCTTAATATATATATTGTTATTTATATCTTAATATATATATTGTTATCTATATCTTAATATATATATATTGTTATTTATATCTTAATATATATATTGTTATTTATATCTTAATATATATTGTTATTTATATCTTAATATGTATTGTTATGTATATCTTAATATATATATATTGTTATTTATATCTTAATATATA
Source organism: Euprymna scolopes (assembly GCF_053919585.1). NCBI lineage: Eukaryota > Metazoa > Mollusca > Cephalopoda > Sepiida > Sepiolidae > Euprymna > Euprymna scolopes. Next base: position 49,198,394 of record NC_136506.1, on the reverse strand, counting down.
TATTGTTATTTATATCTTAATATATATTGTTATTTATATCTTAATATATATATTGTTATTTATATCTTAATATATATATTGTTTTTTATATCTTAATATATATATTGTTATTTATATCTTAATATATATTGTTATGTATATCTTAATATATATTGTTATTTATATCTTAATATATATATTGTTATTTATATCTTAATATATATATATTGTTATTTATATATTAATATATATATTGTTATTTATATCTTAATATATATATTGTTATTTATATCTTAATATATATATATTGTTATTTATATCTTAATATATATATATTGTTATTTATATCTTAATATATATTATTATTTATATCTTAATATATATATATTGTTATTTATATCTTAATATATATATTGTTATTTATATCTTAATATATATTGTTATGTATATCTTAATATATATATTGTTATTTATATCTTAATATATATATTGTTATTTATATCTTAATATATATATTGTTATATATATCTTAATCCCAACCAAATGAAGAAGCTCAATGCATTAACTGACATTGCTTTTTTATGTTGTGTGATTACGAATCATAAAACGTTTAATTTCATCATTTGCAGCAACCAGCAAATACATATAAAAGTTTTTAAAAGATTTGGGCATACTATTGGATTATTTTGTTAACTGTTTGTCCTCTGATTAGAAGAATCTGCATTCTTTGCACCTCTGCTGATAAAGGAAAACTTAGTTACCAGCTTTGGAGTATTCTGTCGAATAATAAAAACTTTTTGGAAATTGCTTCTATATATGTCTGTTCTTTTTCTTATATATATATATATATATATATATATATATATATATATATATATATATATATATATATACTTTAATAAGGCCGCCCGGCGTTGTTCAATTGTAAGATACGCTTTATTATGATAGTGTAATTCATGCAGATTACGTATTTATTATTACAGAGACAATTATCTATCGACTTGGGTGCCATCATCTAGAATGGAAACAAAAATATTCAATTCTTCACCCTTATTTCTTAGCCTTTTGCCACGCCCATATGTATATATATATAATATATATGTGTGTGTATATATATACACATATATATACATATATATATACATATATATATATATATACATATATATATATGGAGGGATTAACATCTGTCTGCATATATATATAAATTCACTTGTTATCCCTTTTTTAAAGGATGGAATCACCCAATTGTCGAAGACAAGATTCAAGCAATCAAGCACACACACATATATATATACATATATATATATACATATATATATACATATATATATATTGTGTGTGTGTGTGTGTGTGTGTGTGTGTGTGTGTGTGTGTGTGTGTGGAGGCGTATAAATATATATAATAAAATAATTCCTTGGATTCCAAAGTAAAGTTTTTTCTGTATACAATTTGTTTATTACATCCTTATGTTTATATGACAGACCTGATGGATTCTGTTATATAAAAAAAATTATACACAGAACCAACTTGTCTTTGAAATCTAATGATTTATATATCATATTAGATATGCTCTGAAAGCACCGAGGATTATTGTTCGGTTGTGAACTGTTTAACTATTTTATTTTATTGTTTCATTTTCATTGTTTTTTAATGTCTCACAATCGCTATATAGTAAGCATATTTTCAAATAAATTATTGACCTATATATACGTATATATAGATATATGTGTGTGTATGAACGTGTGTGTGTGTGTGTGTTAAAGTAACTAGGCATTTCAGACAATATGCTGGGTGCAATTGTTTTGTGAGAACATGAAACGTGCTTTGTTATCTTAAGAGATTTCTAAACCGTTTTATGTCTCTAATAGCACAAAACAGGGTTGCGTCATGTCTCCGGATCGTCTAACTCTTTTTTTCTCTGTAATGCACCAATGTGCTTTTAAAGATGCAAGCAGTGGTGTTGAGTTCAAATTTTGGTCGTGTTTTCAACCATCAAACAATTCAAAACTAAAACTAACATTCGATCGAGTATCATTTGTGATCTCTGTTCGCAGATTATGTTGTTCTCGTTATAATATCCCTGCAAGAAGCTTAGAAACTGATTTCTCATTTTGTTAATGTTTGTAAGGCTTTTAAGTTTATAATCAGCTTAATAAAATCTATATCAACCTCCTCTTACACCAGAGCCAAGACATCATATTCACCAATTTCCCACTCTTCTTATAACAATGGATGATAAAAACCTTAAATATGCCAAATTGTTCACAATTTAGTAAGCACAGTAGACTCACATGTACATTAGATGATGGAATTGTCAACAGCAAATGCCAAGGCATCCAAGGTCTTTGATAAACTCCCCCATCGCCTTTGGAATGATAAGGTATCAGATAAGACACCAAGATTCAGGTTTATAAAACTGCTGTTCTCTTAACGTCTTTGATTGGATCTGAACTTGGCGCCATTACTGGCCACAGATAAACTTACCATAGTCCATAAACGATGCCTTCGTTCTGTATGCGACTACACACATGAAGATAAAGTCCCAAATTATAAACATCTTGAAAAATATAAGATTCAGTGCATCGAAACGTTCGTAATCCAGTCACAGTTTTGACAGATTGGCTACGAAGTCGGAATGAGTGATGAAAATGTACCAAGGATTCTAATGTACAGTGAACTTAAAAGCGGTAAATGGAGGAGTAACATATCCTAGCTCCGATATAAATACAAACTTAAGTACAATTTTGTAGCACTCAATACTTCAATTTAATCTTTTATAGACTTGGCACTTAATAAGTACAATTAGAAATGCACGTCAGGATTTTTAACAAATCGTATCAACAAACTGATAGAAGAACGATTGGCGACCAAGACACGTGTCACAAAAATACCAACCATCTCCGACAGTGCTCGATTTGTGATCTTGTTTACAAGTCACTCGCTAGACATAAATGTCATCTTCGTCATAAACATCCGAACTCTACATCCATAGTGATTGAGAGTCCGAAACCAATTAAATTTAGCCATACTGATAAGCCTCAATAATGGTAAGCATGCCCCTGACTAACTAACTATATATATATATATATATATATATATATATATATATATATATATATATATGAGAAACATAAATACGCAATAATATATATCTATATATCCGTGTATCTTATTGAATTTTATATTTGAATGTCTCAACTCTGCATAATAACATATACTTACCGCTCCTGTTGTCAAAGTTTCCATCAAATTACAAAAAAATACAGTAAATGTAAAAGTTTGGCCATTTACGGTTGTGGACGTTTATTGCTTTCAGGCATGTCTTTCCATCGATATGAATGCCTTGTCATTGTTTCTGTTGACAGGGAATGTCGAAAACATCTTATTTTGAAATATTTGTAGAAATTGATGTTTATTCGTTTAACAGAAACCAAATATGTATTTATTTGGCAGCAGCAATGACAACATAATCTATAACAATAACATCATCACCATAAACATATATGCCTTGATTCAAAGAATTCTCTTTGGCAAAACACGAATTTCGAATAATAACTTAATGAGGGTTACATAACCAAAGACTTATAAATAAACGAGACATTGAAGAGATATTCGGAAAAAGTAACAGAAGGTCTGCTTAAATTCCTGGCAATGTCTTGTACTTTTTCTAAACTTGTTGTATTTCTGCAAACAATGCATATTTCAAGTAGGACTGGCAACACGGAGCCAATTTTAGTGGGGACTTGTGCAGTGAAATGTTTCTACATATTTCATTTAAATTTTTACAAGTCAGGGAAATGAGGAACCGAGAAAAAATTACAAAGGCAATAGTTCGAGAAATAGAACACGTTCTTGCATCTGGGAGGTTTCACAGTGAAATGTGTTTTTGCTGATTGTCGAGATAGTCAGTGGTATATACGCTGAGAAGGCACGTGCAGTAAAGGCGCCGAGGCACTTTACATTTAAGCAATTGTAGAACAAGAACAGAGACGCAATATTGCAGCGATAGAATTTTGTTTAAATGGGAAAGATTAGTGGTTGATGCAACAGTGCAGATGTATAAATAATACTCCATACATGCAACAGATTTATAAATAATATTCTATACATGCAACAGATTTATAAATAATACTCTATACATGCAACAGAGCAGATGTATAAATAATCTATATATCTATAAATGTTTAAGTGTCTGTCTGTCTGTACATTTCCCTACACAATAACTCTGTCAATTTTCAGTCTACAGACTCGAAATTTGATATACAGCGTATTGAGATTTGGGAAAATTTTTGTAATCTATTTTCGGCCCGAAATATTGCTGTTAAGGGGTCAAAGTTCAATGATTTGACCTTTGAGAACTCTACCCACTCCTCCGACAACTTTGGGTATAAACACTTGAATTTTTAGATATGGAATCCTTGGACATGGATCTAACTTAGTAACTTAATTTGAGCCCAAAACAGTAAATGTTAAGGGGTCATAATAGGGGTCAAATTAAAAAAATGACTGTTGCGGTCTCTGTCAAATTACTCAGACAATTTCTGGTCGAAACATTTGCAATTTGACATAAAGGGTATTCAGAGATAGGGCAATCTTTTAATGGGTTTTGTTCGACAATTTGAGCTACCAGTATATAAATGTATGTATGTATGTATGTTTGCATATCTGCCTAAAACTTTCGACAGAGGCGACATTTTTCACAAGATCAGTATCATTTTGAAGCCCGACCGTTCAGACGACAAGTACCGAAAAAATGGCTTAAAAATTAATTTCTTCACCCTCAACTGGGCACTTTTCTACAGTGAAGGGTCGCTTTTGTCGTTGATATTATCGAAAGTCATCCCTCTTTTCGATTGTCTGGCCTTGATTTAAACCTACGGTAGTCGTAACAGCAAAGACGTCACGTTTTTCCCCGTTCTTTTCCTCCTTCACGGTACAGGTTCGAGCCTGCCTTCCTACTACCATTTTTTTTACTCAACACACACCTCCAAACACCCGGGAAACGCCGGGCACCCATGCTAGTACTCTATATATGCAATATCGCAAGTGTATAAATAATACTCTATATATGCAACAACACAGATGTATAAATAATGCGAACATGTCAAAATAGTGAAAATAATTTTATTTTCTATTTACTCACTGTTTCTGTTTTTTATTTATTTTTTTCAAATTTCAAACCATTCATTGATTTCTAATGTTAATAAAACAAACAGACTGAAAAATATTTCGATGGTTTTTGTATATTTCCGAATATGCATATTTGCACGCATACATTTACTATATCATCGGCGAAAGTTAATTTCCTTAATAAGTAAAATAACATGGTTCCTGTACTCGTTTGTTAGCTTTTTGCTTTTTTAGTTTGCAAATTCGTTGTTGGTGTGTTGTTTGTTTTATCGAACTGCGTAAACACGACATGTGATAATTTCAAACGCATTTGCCAAAATACGTTTCTCGGCACGTCTCAAAATAGAGAAGCATTTTTCGATACTGTTTTTCGAATATTTTTGATTTTTGTTGTTTTACTGTATCGAAGAAAAAAAAACGGAATCTTATGGAAAATAAATTCATGAAATTAAGCAATATTTATCATTGAGAATGTTTTTAAAACCTATAAGAGTAATTAAACAAACATTTATTCATAAAAATCAGATTCGGGTAACAAGCGCAGTGACAATGGCGTATATAATATGAAATATAGATTTCGTTAAATAATGCCCTAAATAGTAAGTGCGTTATCTATAAAAATAGAAAGTAACAAAGAATTTTTCATGTAGAAAAAAATAAATATCAGTGCATAAATGTGATAGTTTTCTGAAGTCCGAATCTTCAAACTTCATTATAGACGAGACTAAAACTTTAATTAAAAGTTACTTCAAATTCCCTACACCTGAAACGAGGGTAGCGTATATATATGGTTTCAATCGCTTTATTGCAGATTAGTAAAATATCAATATTTCACTAAATATACGTCACAACAAAACGAAAATAATATAATAAAACGACTCCTTTAAGGCTAGTTATTTCAAAAAATTTTATTCAAATTCATGCGATATTCACGAAGTTATGGTATTTTATTTATTATCAAAAAATGTTATTCTTCATCAAAGAATTTCCACTGTCCATCGCTTTATTACAGGTCTCTTAAAATATTGTTTTAGTGCAAAAATACAATGTTTAGTTTTGCGACCTTTACTTTTTATTATACTTTTCTGTCAAAGAATAATAAACAAAAATCCTAGGTATGGGCCTCATATAAATTAATTATTTATCGACATATCCACCATTTTTAAAAATAACCTAAAACAACCTTTTGTCCCACAAGGAAGTCAATTCTTTGATTTTAAAAGAAGTTATGGCTCTAGCAACATCAACTATGTTCTTTGAAGTAAATCGCTCTCCTCCCTCATAAACTCATCTTTTAATATTGATCAGAGATATTCAATGGGGTTAATGTCTGGAGAACACGGTGGTCAAGTCATGAGAGTTTCCCCAACTAATTCCATAGATTCAAGGAAGGATTCAGTCGCCCCAAGCAGAATGGGATGGTGCATTGTGATGTATAAAAATCATCTGAAAGCAACGTGACAATGGTAGGTCATCTAGTCATGTCCACAAATGATTATTCAAAAAGGCCGTGTATGCATTGCTGGTAAGCTTTATACACTCTGGCGCTCGGAGTTGTCGAACCAACTTATCCTCAATGATTCCCGGACAAAACATGATGCCTCCACTTCCTTGTTAACGATGAACTCTGTAACGGATCGGAATTCCGTTTGGGTTTCAAACTTTGGTCTATCTATCCGGACAGTCAAGAATAGCATGGGCCTCATCCCTAAATAGAACCTGTTGGAAACCCATTTTCATGTAATTCTGTCTCCAAGCCATGCGTTTTACCCTATATTTTTTGCTCATTGGGGGCATTGGAAGAGGTTTAATGTTCCTTGCAATCTCATTCAACACATAGTATCGGGCATGTCTGAATCTTGGAGCGATTCCAACTTTTGCAAAAATGAAAGCACTGTAGCTGTTTGTGTTTCGGTAGACTTCCATACGAATTTTCCGAATATCACGATCTAAAAGGTTTCTCCTGATGCCTTTATTTTTCTGGATTTAGTGTTCGGGTTGTTCAAGAATGCGGCCAAAATTTTTGGATCCCATTCCAGCTTCGTTACTAAATTTTTCATGGATAATCCTTCTGCGAGTCCAGCAACTATCCTTTGCTTTTCAGTAACCTTCATTCGCTTGATTTTTGGAATTGTAGGAGATCTGCAATAAAACGATGGACAGTAGAATTTTTTTGATAATAAATAAAAAACCATAACTTCGTGAATATAATATGAATTTGAATAAAATATGGGGAAATAATTAAACTTATAGCAACCCTTTGATGGTACAATTTTCAGTTTTTGTGACGTATATTTAGGGAAATATTGATATTTTACTAATCTGCAAGAAAGCGATTGACACAGTTCAGTTGTGGATTATATAAGTGGTTACATTATAAATTCCGTACAGTTCCCAAGTTAACATAAGGATTCCCGGGTTCGACATAAAGAATTTCGGGTTCGGCAAGACGAATCGGTTACATTGTACGAAATGTGAAAATAGCATCCAAGATAAAAAAAAAAAACAGTAGTGCGAGTAATGCAAATAATATAAACACCGTCTGAAAAGGAACACATGGAAATGCAACTTTGTCTGTGTGAGTTCGTTTCGAAACGGCTAAACAGCTTTCTTCAAAATTTACATAACTTTAGTGTACAGGTCTGGGAGTGGTATAAGTTAAGTTTTATTTCAGAACACCCCCGATAATTACCGATAATCGAAATTGTTATTTTAATTTATCTGCCATCGGTAAAGCTATTTTTCCGTGGCGTCGCTTAGCAACAATGATAGAAAAACGGGCCGTGAAAATTCTACTGTGGGTAAGTTGATAGCGTGTTTTTGTTGTTTTTTGTGTTTTTTTGTTTTGTTTTAGTTTTGTTTTGTTTTTGTTTTGTTTTGTTTTTTTACATGACATGGTCTGTAGGTTCAAACTCCGCACGTAAATTGCTTAATTTTTTTTCATTAACGGCAAAGAATTTTATAAGACTTGAAAATGTTCGTGTTTTTTTGTTGTTTTTTTTTTTTTGCTTTGTTTTTTTGTTTGTTTGTTTGTTTGTTTGTTTGTTTGTTTTTGCAATACGTGGTCTGTAGGTTCCAAACCCGCACGTAAATTTCTTAATTTTGTTTTTCTGGAAAGAACTTTATAATATAAAATAACTGGAAAGAACTTTATACAAAATAATTTTATTTAAAAAAAAGTAGGTTCTCTAGAGTGCAATGTAGAATAACATATATTTTGGACTAAGTTACTACATGTGAGGCTTCCTCTCGGGTGATTTCACGGATTTCGATGATAATAAAAATATAGGAGTGTGAAATATTCGTTGATAATCATTCAATCCTGGGCAACGTTGGGTCTCCCTGCTGTATATATATATATATGTGTGTGTGTGTGTGTGCATATATAAATACATTTGTGTGTGTGAAAGCACACTAATTGAAACTCTAAATTAGAATTTATATCAATTTATTATTTGACAAGGAATGCAAGTTTAAAATTATAAATCTTCCTTATTTCATAATAATGCAGAGATGAACAAGTTAAACAAATTTTCTAATATTGTGATATCAATGGTTTTCAGGAGAAAAAGGTTTTTAGTGAAAAAGTAAATGTTGGCCTCATAACGAGAGAGAAAAAAGACCAAGCTCGTTCGGTTCCAATCGTTAGATTCAACCGTATTTTTTACTTTTTCTCCATCGAGCCTTGCCTTCATTTGGACTATCATTATTGCATTGTCAATTTTTTTATAAACACGACTGCTAACTTATTTTGTAATTTTCAATTTATGTGCTAACCAGC